>NC_072731.1:126575168-126726958 GCF_026930045.1 Uloborus diversus | reverse complement strand
TAAAAAGGGGAAAAGAGGAAATTTGAAATTGAACACGAAATATACATTACGTTTAGAATATTTTGATGCAATTGTAAACAATCTCTCTCAGCTGGAACATGAATAGTAATTATTTGACTGACATCAATTAAAAGGTAGTTTTAGCGCATCTTTACTGGAAAAGCCTGTACGTAATTGACCAAGTTGAGGTGAATCTCGCAATCTGCTAAAAGGGGTGGTTCCTCCCAATTCGAAAACTGGCACGCACAGCAGCCTGTCTTCTCGCATTTTTAAATCGGAAGTTAAAAAAAAAAACGTGAATGGCTAAGATCCTCTAGTTTCAGAGCAAGGAAACATTCGTCTAAAGAATGAATCAAGGTGTGATTCTAAAACGAAAGCGATGGGTGTTTGGATGCGAAGTGGAGCAAACATAGCGGGCAGGTGACAAAGACAGTGAACATGTTTGCGGTTAGAAAATTAATTATTTTATGAGAGGCAAACGATATCTGCGAGGAAGAAGAAAAATGGTAGTTTTGAAGATGATTTAATCCCTGCTGTGTGTTTAACAGAACAAAAGTGGCATGTGGATGATAAGGAAATTCCATAGGATGTTTACAGAATGTTGAGAGACAGAAAAAAGTATCGAAAATGAGTTCGCACAAATGCTTCCGATGACTCGTGAATTTTGTTTTAGACGATGACCGTAAGCATTGTAATGGGGTGTTGCCTTTCGTAAACAGTACTACTTTTAGTTATTGAAGTTGATAGAATAAGCAAAAAATTAGCAAAAAGCAAGAGAATACTTTCATTTCCCCAAAATTTAACTTTTAATTATTTTTTTAAATGACAGATTACCAAAACAAGATGTTTCATGGTGTGACGTGACGTCACAACTGAAGACAACCATCTTATATCGTATTGGGTGGTTGCCTATTCTAGCTAGGTATCGCCTTTTAGTGTTCTTTCTCTGCGAGCTATAATTAGCGGAATGAGAATTGTTAGTTAAGTATAATATTCATTTGGCGAAGTTTGGCAATGTCCTGAAACTTTGTTCTTTTAACCCTAGAGACTTAGTCATTTATGACGTCACCAGCGAAAATAAAAACATCGACTGAACGTCTTTTAAAATTATTTTTTAGGAGACAAAATAGGTCAAAATTAAGAAAAAATCACCCTATGTTTTCGACCATGCTCTTTGCATTTTTTTTTCTTTTTGCAAATGGAAAACAACCCTCTTTTTGTTTTCCGTGTCGGTCTAACCGGAATCCCAAAATACTGCGTCATCGTTCGCAACTACCAAGGTGTATGTACATAAACGGTATTTTGTGTATATCTTCTAAACTCTCGCAAACATTTTTAATTACAGAAAGGGTTGTATTTTTGATTGATGTTATAATTAATTCCATCATTTCTTCATTCAGTAGCCTTTTATCATTTTAATCGCAGTATCATTTTAAAACTGGCATTTGCAAATGGTCGACTTCTACTATTTTTCCGGGATACCATGTTTTCCCATGCTTTAGTGCTACAAAATTATCAGTTTTCAATAAGAGATGACCGTCTTTCTGAAACTGGTTCGATTGATTCTTAATGTTTTCTTCATTTTGGTATACGTTATCCTCACTTTCTACTTCAGATTCTGAACGTTCGCTTTCTTCAATATTCTCATTTGATGTATTTGAGAATGCCTTCGTTTTTATGTTTCTTCCATCGAGAAAAAAGGGATAGGATTTGGTTTATAGTGCAATACTCTGAAATAGCGAACAGTTTTTTCCCGTTACGAACTGCATTTCTCATTAAGTGTGCAACTTAACTTGGATGTTGTTTTTTCCCACAATATTCACGAATCATAAATTGTTCTTATAAAAACTGTTTCTGCTTTGAATTGAACTTGAATTGAGCTCGTAAAGATAGGACCCATCCAATTTCATTAAATTGAAGTTGTGGCAATGCAGAGGTATGTATTAGAGTTGAACAATTTGAAGCATTTATATAAGATGTTTGTAAGAGCTTCTCACTGCACATCTTTCGTACACAATCTATTTGTAAGTTAAGGTCAAATATATGTCAAGAACAATTCGAATAAATAAATTTCTTTGGCCGGAAAAACAAGACGAGCATTGGTATAATAATTTGGACACATTATGCACGATAGATATGCCTGCACCTATATCAAAATGGGCATTTTCTATTCAAGAAAAGACGCTCTTGCTGCCCAAAACTGTTTATGTTAAAAGGTACACTTCTTTGTATTAAATTAAAAATAAATATGTTCAAAAAACTATCTGGGTGTGAAAAGATTAAATAAATAAATATAAAAAAATCCCCATAACGTACTAACTTCGAATTATTATATTTCCAAAAATAATAGGAGTGACACCGATTTTTTTTGTGCAAATGTTAGACAAACATGTTAGTTATCAACCTTATTTAGTATCGGATCTCTGCTATGAGGGTGACAGTTGTAGTTTGATTTTAAATATTTGTGTTTTTGTGTAATTTATCAAATAAAAGTTCCAATGTCTTCTGGCGCCCTTACAGTCACACCGATTTTATTACATATTTTTGATGTATGTAAGTGTGGCTAGAAAATGATCTGAAACCGTTGGTGTCATCATGAAGGCGCTTTGAGAAAATTGGCCTTGAATATAGAAAAAAATTTTATTTACGGTCATTTTTAAACGAGTTTGTGGGCGTCGCCCTCGTAGTGTCACCGATTTGACAGCTGTAACAGTATCTGACAAGACTATATAATAATATGGAATTAAAAAATGCAGGTCATTATAAGGGCGCTTCAAGCAGCAAGCACATAAAAAACTGCAAATGTGAAAAACCAGCAAAAAAATGTGCCACGCCCCCTAAACTAAAAAAATTATTTTCTCAAAAACGGTGAGTCAGACAAAGATCATATTTTGGATTTACATTACATTTATGATAAGGAACAACATATGTGAAAATAAAGAAAATTAAAAATCCCAACAATCACAACCTGCCAGACCCTCACAGACAATGGCTCTTAAGCAGCGTTTTAGTGCACTAATTTGCAAAATAATTGTGCTCTATTGTTATTGTTTACTATAAACGTTGTATGATCGTTATTTATAATTCAGCGCAAAGGTATTTATTCATTCCGTTATATGAAACTTTTTTTCCTATCTTCACTCTCGTAACTGGATGAATAAAACAAAAAATTTAATCCTTAGTAAAATTTATTGCTTTTAACCAATATATAAAATATTTGCGAGCTATATTGCTTTATCTTTTTTCCTACCGGTTTATTTAAAAACATTGGATATTTCATCACTGAACCGCTTTGACATTTTACAACTAACACATTTAAAAACTTTTTTTTTCTGTTAAATGAATCGCATCATTGTCTTCTAATGTTTTATATGCTTCACATCGTAAATTTAACACCCGAAAAGAAAATAAAGCAAAGCTTAAAACAGCCCCTTCCAAAATCTGTGCCTCTCGAAAAGTAAACAGTACTACGATAAAGCACCCCTTACAGATGCCTCCCATAAACTTCAAAGAAAATAGCGCCCCATTTCAAAACGTTATCACAATGTATGCAATTTAATTGCGTAATGACTTCCTATGGCAAAATCTCAAAAAGTGCTAAATGGACTTGACGCGAAAAAGAACAAATGTTGGAATCTAATTGCACTCCAGGTGAGAACGACCTTTGAAATGTAGGTCGAGTAAAATTTCGGAATGTATTTCTGACGGAAAAGAGTTTCCATGTTTCGAAACATTCTGGTTCAGCTGACAGCTGAGAGTTTCGTGGGTTTTTTTTTGGCACCTCTAAAACGTGGGTTTCTATGTGGTTGTTCTTTGTGAAGCAGATAAAATGTAACAGAAAGCAGACAAAATACAGTTGGAAAACATATATAATTTATTGAAGGAAATGCTATTTTTCTATGTAAAAAAAAGTGAATATTTGTCAATTGTTCTGACAAAAGAAAAACATAAAAATATAAAAAAGAATCCCCTATAAATTTTAAAATCTCTTTTTCTGAAATTTGTTCTTGCATTATCAGAGCATCCCAGTTAAATAGATCGAAATCAGCGAGAATTTACGGGTACACTAAGGCACCAGCAAGTTTTTTTTTTTTTTTTTTTGTGCGTAAGAATTCGTTTTCTGCTAATTTTTTATTTGAAATATTTTTGGGATTTTTTTTTCTTTATCTTTATTTCTAGCTACACATGTTTTTCGAAGATTCTATTCTCATTATCATTTTTCCGACTTTAGATGCCGTTTAGTTCAGCGAGTTCAAGATAAGAGAGTGTGGCAAACTTGTGTTGACTTTTGGCTAAAGTCCATTGTACTAATAATATAGTGGTAATTGTGTAACTCCCCCCCCTCGGCACAAAATATGTTGTTGGTAGTTCTTGCCCTTATTTTTACACACTAGTCATCCTGTACCTCAAATGAGGCATGAGGCTCTTACTTAAAGTTGCAATTTTTTTTCATAATATTCTTAGAATAATTTACTGGGAGATATCATTCCTTCATACAAGACACGTATGAGGTGTTAAGGTAACCGAACACGTTTGGGGCTTTTTTTTAGAAAACTATGTTGAGAACCACCATTTTCTGAGATTTTAGTAAAAATAAAGAATTAACTAGCTTTTTAAAAATAATTCAAAAAAAAAAAAAAAAAACATGTTATTAAAAAAGTTATTATTCAGAGAATTTATAAGAATGTGTTCAAAAAATTTTAAAAATGCTTTTATAAAATAATAATTTTATTATTTTTGAATGAAGTTTCCCTAAAACACATTTTAACCATTGTCTAATAAATATATCAAAAACGTTGAAGATAAATTGAAAATAAAAACTTTTAGTGATCGTCTAAGCGTTTTTATTAAAACTTTCCAGAAATTTACTACATCGATATTTTAAGAACAGATCATAATAAAATTTTGCTATTATGATAAAAAATTTTGGTACATTAACTGGTACTTACGGTTCAATATATATTGATACTCGACTACTTGTTGCCATTCGTCCGAAAATAAACTATTATTATTTATTTTATTTAGAGACATTTTTTTATTAGAGATAAATTTTAGGGAAAAAATATTTTTTTTTCCACAGTGGCATTTACATTATTTATTTACAGTGACATTTATATACATTGAATTGTCACAAGATATTTTCTCTTATTTTCGTGCAGTTAGAGAGGTGTTAGATGTCAGAAAATTTTAGGGAGCCGAAACAGAGGGAACTTAATGCGCATCAATAATACGCTAATTTTTTCGTTGCTATATTATAATTAGAGGAAATTACAAGGATTCTTTGGAAAACATACTCTAGTAAATAAAAAGACAGAAATTTTAAATATTTCAGATTTAATGCTAAAATCACCCAATAAAAGTCCTCATTCCATATACTCATTTTGAGTTGCTGTCCATGCTGCAACTAAGTATCGAATAGGCTAATACCATTCAATGAGACTATAAATTCAGTATTCGATGCGTAATATGTTTTATGTTGTGTATTAATAGTTTTTTTTTAAACCTTCGACCTTGTACCTAACTCTTTGAAGAGAACTACGTGCACGCGATCAGCTGGAACTGACAAAGCCGCTACCCTTTTTCCACCTCGGCACGGAAAATCCTTGGAGCCAAATGGCGAAATCGAAAACTTTCGCTTTCGATTTTCATGCTCGATGTGGGACGCAGCAAGACCGCAGTCACGATGTTCCTCTTTCTTCCTCGTGGGGTGAAATGGGACATTTCGAACTATTTTCAAGGAAATCGAATCCAACGACAACATTCTTTATTGGAAGATGAGCGGAGTAATGAGACACGCTGCCGATTCGTTTCTAATTGCTTTAAAGGTCATCCAACAGACATTAGGAAAACTTTTTGGATTAATTGCAAATTTTAAATGATAAAACTGCGAGAACTTTTTAATTAAAATTGATACTTGGCAAAAAATTAGCTCGGTTACATGGGACATACAGTGGCTCCCAAAAAGCTACACCTACGAATTTCAATGAAAATAGGACCCTATTCATTGGTTAGTATTAATTTTTTGGAATGGGTATTTACTTATAAGATCTATAAATTTTCAACAAAACTACATGATTTTTTTTTATATTAAAATAGAATTTTTAAAAAACCCCAAAACCAAAAAGTGCCTGAATTTTATCTCACAAAAGTCTTGGTACACTTTAAAAAATGTCTATATATTATTAAAAATAATCTAACTTTTTATTTAGTTATTATATAGTAGAATATCATGCAATATCAACAACACCTTTTAAACGTCTGGGAATAGATCATTCTTTTTTCTTTCCTTTTTTTTTTGCGTAATTTCTGAGTAAGCGTTCAACTACACTTCGAGAGTCTTAGTGTTTCTAGCTCTATTTTCGTTACAAAGCCGTATTTTCGTAATCTATAGCCTCTAGATATCTCTAAACATGTTAACATTGAAAACCGTGTGCTTCTTATCGTTATCTTGATTAAAAAAAAAAAAAAAAAAAAAAAAAAAAACAAAGCTGTTTCTGATAACCAAACTGTTGGCTAAGGGTTTAAAATTTGTTTTTAAAAATATTTAAATGAGCAGCATGATTCATTATTTCATCAAAAAATACCATACTATCAAGTCCTCATGCTGATATTCACCCTCACACAAAAACACCTTCACCGTCCTGATTAATTGGTCCAACTAAGTTCTTAAGATTAAGTTCCTAATTTTTTCTTCTATTTACAATTATACCACAGTTTAACCACAGATGTTGAATTTATTTTTATCTGTAAGTGAGACGTAATTCTAAAACATTTTGAGCTTATTTATCATTGATTTTGCGACGAAACGTGTAAGCTTTCTGTTTTTTCGCAAGGCCAAGATAATTTCTGCTGGAAGAGGTCCCATTTATCCAGCTAATCAGAGAACTTGGCAAACAGTTTTAGGTGAAATTAAATGTAAAAATTTTCATTTAACTCTGCAGAAACTTTTATAGCACTCAAATGTGTATTTTTCATAATTTTTTAAACTGTAATTCTATGATCACGCTTTGTCAACTTTGCGGGTTAAACTTTTCTTATCTTGTTTTCGGTCCGATTCTTTTCTTTAAAGCAATTTATCAAGCACTTTACTATATAGAATGGAATAAATTACCTAATTTAGGGACATTTCAAACCAATTTACCCCTACTGCGACGACAAAATTCAAATTTCGAATGAACAAAATGCAAAAATCATAATAAAAAATAGACATATGAAAATTTTAATCAAATTTATTCGAAAATATTTGAGTGCACGATGACTTTTGTGGCCTTATTATTTCTCTGTTTCTTCGTTTTTTGACCCATTTCAGAAAGAAGATCCGTCAATATTTTGAAAAAACTAGAAGGTTTTATTTAGAATGACCCAGGAATGAAGTGTAAAATATTGAACTTCATATTCGAATTCAGTTTCGCGTTATTTTGGTTTTACTAAAAAATTTTAAAACATACGAACACTTTTGGGAGCCACTGTACATATGCAGTACATACAAACAAAACACGGGTGTCAGGTTACCTGGGCGACTGAATGTACTTCCTTGGTGACTATTTCTTTTTTTTTTCAGAACTTTAAAACAAATCCCTTACAAATGTAGTTTTCAACTAAACGTATTACTTTTTCTTTTGACTTCAAATTCCTAAGCAAGGTGATATTATTATAAAATGAGTAATTATATTCATTTGCAAACAGTCAGATTTTCCAACCATCAACATTTTACTCGTTTATTCTGAAGAACATATATTGCTTACACTCGCATTACGTAAATTACACCTTTCAACTTATTCTGACCAGAATAAGAAAATTTTTGACTGAAATTTTAGATTAAGTGCGTCCGAGACACAAAAATTATCAAATTTTTCAATTTTTTAAAATCATGTAAAAAATTTTCCGTTTTGTCTGATGAAATGGACGTTTGAATCTTGTCTATATCTTAATTAGAACGGAAGATATAATTATCTTTATTGCATGGATTTAACTAATGTTATATTTCACTTTAAAACTTTAAACGCGTTTTTCTCCATGATGCAATCTTTCCCGATTTCTTGCATTCAAACCCTTACAAGCCAAAAACTGATAAAGATAAAGTAATGAAATTTGGTGCATATGTTTTTCAAACAGTTTACTTTAATTTTTGAAAATTTGAAAAAAAAAAAAGGTTTACTGCAAAAATGTGATTTTAAAAAAATATCTTCCAATTTTTCGAAATTTTCCTTCAAATATTTTCTATTTTTTTATTAAATTAATATTTTCTAAATCGCCGAGTTAAAATTAAAGCTTAGTTTAAAAAACAAATTGAGTTTAAATAATTTTTTTAAGCATTTATCTTATGATTTTTCTTATTAAATAGATATTAAATCAGTGCAAAAAATTCAAATTTCTATTCCGTTTAATATTTTTTTTTTCAAAATGTGTCCCGGATCCCCTTAAAGAGTTCTTTCGTTTTGTGAGATTTCAAAAGAAAGCATCTTTTGACTACTTCAATGTAAAGTGTTTTCTGCTCTGATAATTTATTTATAAATTAAAATTTGTAAATAAAAAGGATTAAAATATTAATTTATAAACAAATGTTATCACATTAAATTTAAATGAGATTTTATTTTTTTCAAATTCTACATGTTTTGAAAAAGGTTCACTTAGTATTATTATAAAAAGAGCTGAATTGGGTACAAATGTCATATCCCCCCCCCCCCCCATTTGGCGGCATCCGACGTTTAAGTACTTGCTTGTGTATTCATGTATACGGAAAATTGAAGAGTACAAATTTCTAGAGTTCCAAATGATAACCATTTTTCTCAAATAGAAGATTCTTTTTGCTCTTTAAATGAATTAAGCAGTTTACTTCTGAAACTGATAATAGGGCCTTTTTCGAAAATTTAAAAGCATTTTTTTCTGTAAGAGCATGTTCAAAAACATACGTTATGAACATTTTTTAAATAGTTTGACTAAGTTTAATATTTAAAAAAATATTTTAATCGGTTCGCTTTCATTGTTTACGCTTCTGCCGATGACTTCACAAATGATGAAATGCCATTCACAGATGCCATTCACAGAGTGTAATATTTAATTCGCTTCTTTACTTATATGTACTGGCAACGATATGATCGACAACAAGCGTAGAGCGCAATATTCAATTCGCTCCTTGATTTCCATAACGTGGAAACCCGGTAGACAGATGCGCCAAGTACATCATTTGTGACGTCATAAAGACCAAACCTTACTTTCAAAATTGGACATTTAAACAAAATAGTTAAAAAATAAGAGCTGTGAAAATGTTTTTTCTCGCTCCATGTGATATATATATATATATATATATATATATATATATATATATATATATATATATATATATATATATATATATATATATATATATATATATATATATATATATATATATATATATATATATATATATATATATATATAGGAACGAACTCCGTTAAAGTTGTACAACCAAAGGAAAAATGGCATGATTTATTCTATTTGTCAAAACGTATTTTGCAGTTAAATCATAATAATTATTCTTCCCCTGCTGTCAAGATTGTTGAACACGTTCTCTAACAATACACTCCTTCTAAAGACATCCTGTGGATTACTGGTGAACGCTTTAGTTTTCTTAGTCTTTTCTTGTTTCATTCACAAACATTTTCCTTTTTACTCGACTTTGAGAAAAACGTGTTTGGAGAATAAAGTGACTGAAAGAGAAATATTTACGATGAAGCAGCTCCGGTTAAATGGCAATTAGGCCTATTTCTTCGAGTAAGTTTTATTTTTCCTGAATACAGTTTCGAAACTTTCCAAGTTGGTTTGTTGATTAAAATGACTTTTTTAAGTGTCGCTGCACCACGTGAAGTCGACAAATAAAGCTAACATATTTTCCTGCTTTTTATGTAACAAAAGATATATATATTTTTCTTTTTTGCGTAACCAAAGAAGTGCGACTTTTTTTTCTTTGTTTGTAAATAAAATGGGTCTTCTTCATTTGAAAGGCTTGAAGCATGGAAGAGAGATAGCCTCAAATTTCAAAAAAATTACATTAAAGTTTGAAACATTCAATTACTTCTGTTCTTTTTTTTCCCCATTGAAGTAATGAGTCTCAGTACAGGGTCATTTCATGTCAAATGATCCAAAATTGGGGAAATTTTTCCCCTCAGCTTTTTGTATTTCTTTGAAATTTGGCTCATCGATTCTACCCTTTCAGGTAATCAAAATTCCAATTTTTTAGATATTTATCTCTATTATTTTTTTATTTATAACACTTTGATTTTTCGAAAAACCCGCTGTTTTTCATGGATGCTTGAACATAAAATGAAAGATAACTCAGCACCAAATATAGATAGAAAGTTTTGGTCATAAGCATTTTAAAGTACATTAGTTGCTGTTTAATAGGATATGCAACATGACTAATTTAAAGAAACTTTCATTAAAAAAAAGAAATTTAAATTTTTCATTTAAATTTCGCAGAAAACTTATTATAATTTTTTAAAAAAAATCTTATGTGTGTATTTTATCTTTAATTGTGCGAAGTTTCAAGTCTCAATGGGATCATGGGATCATATTTTTATGAATTTCTAATAAAATTTCACTTATGAAATAATGACATTTTTCAGATTCTAACTAGTTAAATATGGGGCTCTCTTACTGGGAATGGTCTATTAAATAGTAATTGACCATGAATGTGCTTGAAATGAGCTGACATGAATTTGTAGATTGGTAAGCCCCCCCCCCCCCTCTGCACCAACCTTTAAAACTGTTTTCAAAATGTAAAAAAAAGCAAAAAAAAAAACTAAAATGAATAGTAAACTTATTAAAAGTTGGTAAATGTTCTTCTTTAAAGGAAGAAAAAGCCCCCCTCCCCCCGCACCATCACTTCTATTTTTTTTTCCTTTTAAAACGTAAAAAAAAAAAAAAATGAAATAAAACAAAATGAATATAAAACATATTTAACATTGGTAAATGTTCTTTTTTAAAGCAAGACAAAGTACATTACCCCCCCCCCCCCACACACACAGCCAAACATACGCCTCACCTGTTGCTTTATTTTTTTTCAGACCAAGTTTTTCTTTTTCAATCCGAACTTCACAAAGTGTACTTGATTAATCACTATCTGGTAAGGAAAGTTATGATTCATTTCATTCCTACTCCTGCACCAACCTTCAATTGAGGAGGGAGGAAAGAAATAGTTTGCCTCAAGATTATAGCAAAATAGTAGTGTTTCCCCCTGTGTTGTCTCAGTGTTTTTCCATTCTTTTCACACTATACTAAAAATAAATCTAAGTATCAGATCATATGTCTGTCCGCATAAAACTAACTGTCTTTCTACAACATTAGGAGTGCAGCTGTTTTTTTTCTTTTCTTTAATGCTAGTTTTCTTTTTAATTTCAGTTGTAAAGGAGAGTAATGCAGCGAGATCTATTTATAAATATATTAAAAGCAGTAATAGATACAAATTTTGCTAGTTTGAGCATACCCTTCAATGTTGTTAAGCTTCATTCCAAATTGCTCCCCCCTTCCCCCTCACCCTACCGTCCCACTTTTCAAAAGAAAAAGAAAAGCTGCAAATGAGTTGTTCTATTTGTCTGTTAAAGTTTTTGTGACTTTTTATTTTTTATGATCCACCCCCCCCCCTCTAATTATAAGCCTTACTCACTATTGATGTTTAGCAGCGTGCGTCTCAGTTTATTACGATTATAACTCTTACGTGCCAGCTTCTTTTTTTTTGAATACAGTTTTGAAAAAAAAAAGGATAAAAAGTAGTTGTGTGGCGGAGGGGGGGGGGGGACCAATCTAAAAATTCATGTCATCTCATTTCAAGCATGATCAATTACTACTTGCTAGACCATCCCCAGTAAAAGAACCCTATATTTAACTAGTTAAAATCTGAAAAATGTCATTATTTCATAAGTCAAATTTTATTTAAAAATTCATAAAAATATGACCTTATTGAGATTTCAACTTGAAACTTTCCACAAATAAAGATAAAATACACCCAAATTTTTGAGAATTTTATTAAAAAATTCATTTTACGTTTTCTAAGAAATTTAAGTTTAAAATTTAAATTTATTTTTTTAAAAAAGGAAATTTTTCTGAAATTAGTTATGTTGCATATCCTATCAAACAGCAACTAATGTACTTTAAAATACTTTTTACCAAATTTTTCTATTTATATATGGTGCTGAGTTATCGTCCATTTTATGTTCAAGCATCCATGGAAAAAAAGAATGTTTTTTTAAAAATCGAAGTCCTATAAATAAAAAAAAATAAAAGAGTTAAAAATCTAAAAATTTGGACTTTTGATTAACTCAAAGGGTACAATTAATGAGCCAAATTTCAAAGAAATACAAAAATGTGAGGGAAAAAAACTTTGGATCACGTGACATGGAATGACCCCTCAGCAAAATAAAGGGTGTTATGTAAATAAAAATATCGTTCGATGTTTTTTTAAACTTTAAAGCGAACCTTTTTGAAGTTAAAATTTGTAGCTACCACCTTGTTTTAAGCTAGCTGTAAACCTTTCAACCGCTAATTGGATGAGTGAAACTGTTACACTTTGTTACTCTTAATAACAGGAGTGCAAAAATTACAAAACCCGACTATGACACCAAGTCCATCCTAAACTAATGCACTGGGAAGATTGACATACATGTGTATGTCTGTCCATGTGTATATTTCCAGGGTCCGAAAAGAAGGAAATTCCTGGGATTAATTTCCCATGATCCTTGCTCTCAAGTCATGTTTCCTATTCAAGTACGTTAGCATATAAAAATATGAGGATTGTTATGGGCCAATTTTATTAATTGCGACAGAACTAGAGACATGCAAAAAAAAAAAAAAAATAGTTTCTCCACGCCCTCCTGCCTTGAAAAATTTTAAAGGAAAGCATGTACCTCATTTGCTTCGCTGAACTTTTGGTGCTACGCTTAAGATTTCCTATGATCAATTTTATTTTACCTGATTGAAGTTAGCTTTTTTTAGAGCATTTCATTTCACTACACGTGTTTACCTAGTTAATACGCTTTTTTATCAACAGATTTCACACTGTTGTTGATTATAATTTTTCTTATTATTGATTCTAATATTAACAGCTGCATAATTAGTGCAATGGAACGAATTTTTGATTCGCCGCAAGCAGACGAAGTTCCAACCCTTCTCAACTGATTCTTGAAAAAACTGATAAGCAAAGGTTAACAGGAAACTTATGTTTGATTGAAGATAAGAGTTTGTAGTTCATTCAGTTACATCATTGTTTAGCCGCTCTATAATTTTATTTTCTCTTACCACCCAGTCCATTTTTAAGCACGTGTTTTTTGTTGTCTTTTCCTAGAAACCGGCGAATCATTTAAAAATTCTTTGTGGTTCATAAATTTATAGGTCAGATCATATGCAAGTGAAAAACTTGATCTGATCCAAACAGAATAAACTACTAAGATACAATTTATGAGAAAAACATAAGGAATGAGAAAAACATAGGCATAGAACACTAAAATCGGGGGCAAAGCTGAATAAGCAGCATTTTGTAAGCTACAAAAGTTTGAAAAAACCACTATATAAGCTGCCAAGTTTTGCTCTTTGTATGTTGCTGGCAAATCTTACATTACAATCAGAACTGCGGTCATATCTCTTTTTTCAGAACTTTTCAAGCACCTTTTCGATTCTCAGACAGATTTATTTCACGCCTTGGCTATATTGTCTTTCGCGTGTGGAATTTGTCTTCACTGGAGCTTGAAGCCACGCAATAGTTTAAGGGGTTATTGTGAACTTCGCGTCATTGAAGCGGTAAACCTAATGATGTCGTTAAAGTAGCAATATTGAAAAATCATTTGAGAAATTTAGAGATTGCATGTAAAATTTCAAAAACTAGGTGTAATTGTTGAGTGCATATGCAATATTTTTTTTGTTGGTTTATCGTTGTTTAATGATTTTTATGTAAGATTTCGTGAAGCAGGTTTTGTAATCTAGCTAATTATTTTTAAACACAAAGAGTATAGTTGAGTAAACTCTAAAATGAAATCGGAAGATGGTTGTTAATTGAATAATGATTTAAGTAAACCCCAATTAACTTGCTGCTACAAGTTTTTCTAATATTTGGTTTTAAGTGTTGTTTTACTTATCATTCCATTTAGTTGTTTCATTAAACTGGCTTGACTTTATACTTTGTATACCCATAGTTTTAAATGTAATTGTGTTTACTGTAAAAGTGAGCGAAATCTAGCTGATCGGTGCGAAGCATTCGGGCTCATAAGCTGGATTTCAAAAATCAGGTTTGTTTCAAATGTTATTTCTTTAATAACATCCGAAAAGTGACTTGTTCGTTTATTGTTCTTTTAAAGCGGTAAAACAAATCTCTAACATAACTTCCCAATCATGAAGTTTGACGAATTATTGAAGAAGTAATGGCGCATCTGCAAAAAACACCCTTGAGAAATAAAATTTATGGTAATGTGATTTACCATGTTAAACGTTTCATTTTCTTATTTCAAGGCAACAACACAACTATGATTCAGAATCCTAAAATGAATTAAGAATACTTGTTCATGAAAATTTCGATCAGAATATTGCCGAGGAAGGTTATTTATTCAGGTTGAATTTTCTAGCCTATGGGAACATCGATCCCATGACCTTCGCGTTATTAGCACGACGCTTTTACCAACTGAGCTATAGTGACTCCAACTTGCGATGCTATAAACTAGAGGTGGGCAATGTCTTTCCTTTTAATGACCCGTTCATCAGAGGATCGTTCATTCTTTTGATCCGTTATTTTAGCTCGTTCATTTGAACGACTTCGTTCATTTACAAAAGTTGCAGATTATCTCTCTGCACGACATATTCACGTACATTCAAAATATTTCATTTAATCAGTAATCTTCTTTGAAGGAAAAATAACTAAAATGATCTAAAATTAAGAAAATATGCCCATAAAAATGAATTTAAAAAAAAACTGTATTCAGGTTTAGATGAATAAAGCAAGAATAGTTCATTTTGTAAGATATTTCTCAGTCGCCGAATGGTTAGATATGTTTTCCATTCCAAAAACGCAAGTTCCATTTCAACATGTCAAAAAATTAAGTTATTAAAACTTTCCAGCTACAGCACTTTATGTATACAATATTACCAATTGATCACGTACTATAACGAAAAAAGTAACAACACATATATATGTAGCTCAGTCCTTAGTTTAAAAAAAAAAAAAGACTCGGATAATTAATTAAAAAAAAAGACTCGCCGAAAACTATCAAGGAGCCTCAAAATTATACCACAATACCTATGAGAACAGAAAAAAATGCAACACTTTTTAAATGGGGAAAAAATTAAACATAATAATCCTAATTAAAACTCTATTTATATTGAATGTAAAATAAAGTGATGTGGAAGTTTCCAAACAAGTTAAAAATAAAGCCAAATCAATTTAGATGGTAGTTGATGGGGATGTTTTAGAAGACATAAGGATTGCCAAGAAAGTGATAAAAGGTAATTTTAGAAATAATTTTGGCGACAGAAAGCGTGAGAAGGATTTTAGCAGGTACGGGGGTCAAGAAGTGTCCGAACTTTTTGTTAGTAGTCGAAACAAGTCACCCAAAACATTACTAATGGATACATTGGAAAATTGCAAATAAACCGCACCGATTAAAGAAAAATGATGAATAAAGCAGAAAGTAACAACAAAATTATTTAAAAAATACCAAGCACTTTCCATGATGCACTCAAAAGTACAAAATAAATCTTCTGGGTAAGAAAACACAATTTAAATATTCCTGTAGTTTTCAACTATTCCAAGTAAATAACACCACAAACGAAGAAAAGTGCGGCTCAAGTCATGTGGAGAATTTCTTATTATTATCTACCTTTCAATCACTAATTTGAGTGTTGAAACATGCATATTTTTCTCAATAGGAAACTTTGGTTTAAAATGATTTGAGCCTCACTTTTCTTCGTTTATGGTATTATATACTTGGAATAATTGAGAACTACTGGAATACATAAATTCTCCTTTTTAAACCGACTTCAAAAAGGAGGCGGTTATCAATTCATACCCTATGTATGTTTTTTTTTTTTTTGTTTGTCCACTCATAGCGTCTCACCTAGTGAACCGATTTTGATGATTCTTTTTGTAATGGATAGGGGATGGCTCAACTTAGGTCCCATTACTTTGTTTGACCATATTTGTTCTTTAGAAAAAAGTTATGGGCAAAAAACAGTAAATTTTATGCACTTTCCCTATTAAATGATCAAAAGTTCGCACTTTTCATCCGTGGATAATGGTGGCTCAGTGGTAGAATTCTCGCCTCGCACACGAGCGACCCGGGTTCAAATCCCGACTAGGACAAAGTGAATTTTACTAAAATTTCTTTTCTACTGTTTCCCGTATTTTCTCGAATCTTCTATTAATTTCTGTATATTTCCAAGTCTGGAAAGTTCCAGCACTTTCTCAAGTTGTATATAAGGAGATGTAACGTTCATTCGTGGTTCTGAATAAAGATCTCGTGTTGAGACTAACGAGTATTCGCTTCATTTGGCTTTCACATTGTCTTCGCTATCTTCATCAACGCGACAATAGGAAACTCATTGTTATAAAAGTTTGGTGCCATATACCAGTAACATTAATAGTAATTGTAATAATAATTTTGAATGAAGGCTTCTCTGAAGCAAGCATCAAATTTCTTCAAGGGATATTTCGATAATGGGAAATCTGGCGCTGTCGTCTCATTTTTGGCATAAATAATTTTATTTTAGTAACCCTGATGATTTATAGTAACCTTATGTGAATTATCAAAATCTTCCTTTCTTCAGTGCTATTGCTCCATAGTAGGGGTAAACCTAACCTGGAAGCGAGGTGATGCAGTGATTAGGATCTGCTTAGCCTTCACAATGCTACCATTAGGTTTGACTCAACTACTCTGTAGTATTTTTATCGTTATCATCTATGCCGATAACAGATGATCGGGGCTAAGTAAGAAACTACAGGATTGCATCATGAGCAATTTAGATGCTGTGGAATGTAAATTAGTTAGGAAAAACGTAATACTTAAATAGTTATAGTTAAATTAAGTACGTATGATTTCCAGAGAGGAACAAAGATAAGTTTTTAGTGCCAATCGCTTAAAGTTTGACGCTTGTCAATAGTTTTTTTTTTAGTATGGAGCATTTTTAAGAAAAAAATTTGAAGTTTCGTGATGGTAACTTCTTATTATTTCTGAAATACTTACATTTACACTAAAAAGAATGAAATAAAAAATTTTGAAAAAAAAAAAAAAAAATAGAACCGACTTCAAAATTGCTCTAAAAAGTGAAAAATAATTTTATTCTTTAAACACCATCGATAATGCTTCTAAACATAATTTTTGAAGTTGGCGCAAAAACGATAGATAAAATCATTCACAGCCATAACTCAAATACAACTATAAATTTAACCAGGACCAGTTTCTTCACTATCACATACATTATGCATTGATGACAACATATTTGAATAGCGATATAAATGTTTCGTTCGTAACTTTGGATGTTTTTCTGAAAAAAAATATGAACGAAGCGTAGTTACACTGGATTTTACGTTTTGTTTTTGCGTCAACTTCAAAAATTATGTTTAAAAGTATTATCGATGGTGTTTAAAGAATAAAATTATTTTTCACTTTTTAGAGCAATTTTGAAGTCGGTTCTATTTTTTTTTTCAAATTTTTTTTTGACCTAGAAAATTTATTTTGTTCATATGAGTGCATTATGGCAAGTGCTTAGTATTTTTTTAAAAATTTGATACTTTATTCTTTTTAGTGCAAATGTATTTCAGAAATAGAATAATGTTATCATCACGAAACTTCACCTTACATTTTAAATTTAATTATCCATACTAAAAAAAAAAAACTATATACGTGTCTAAAACTTTAAACAATTTGCACTAATTTAATCCTTGTGTCTCTCTAGGATTTATTTGTGTTCTAATTTGATTAGAACCATTTAAATATTAAAGGTTTCCCGAATTAAGTTATATTTCACAACATACGAGTTCTTCGTGATAAAGATCCTAATATGTCTCTTTACTTATCCCCGTTATCGATTATTGGCATAGACGAGAATAAAAATCCTAAGAAAGCAATGATACTGAATAAATTTCATGCTTGCTCTAGAGAAGACTTTATTCAAAATTTTCATTATGATTACTGTTAATATTGCTGTTGTAATGCAACGAATTTTTGTTTAATCATTTAATGTAGAAATTATATGAAATTTACTGTTTCCCATCCTAACAGAAATATTAACTTTATTTCAGAGTTCAATTTTTTAGCGTTAAGTTGTACCTTAAGATTGAACACATCATTTAGTGAAATCCCAAATTCTTTAAGTGGTCCGGTTGTTGAGATATAAGAAAAAACCGGCCTCAGAATTTCCTTGACAAACATGCCAAGTATAGTAAAAGTGCTGTATAATGTTCGAATGAATATTTTGCACAACACTGAGAAAAAGGAAATTCGAGATTATTTGATGGTTAGAAATTTGAAGATGAATGTAATTTTTTTAAAAAAATGCGATTTTATGACCAGTGCAGCAATACCATGTTCTTAGCTGCTCACCGTTCAAAAGAACGGTCGTTCATTTTTAGCCTACTTTCCCAGTAAAAGTTAGAAAAAGAAGAAAAAAGCATGAAAGAAGGCTTAATGCATCTTAAAAATATCGCGAAAAAAAAAATCAAAAATAAGTAAAATAATTAAATAAATATTGAAAAATTAAAAATTGGAAAGTAGGGTATTGAGATGGGGAAAAATGTCTGTCGGTCTGTCTGTCTGATGTCTGTCTGTCGGTCTGTCTGTCTGTCCCCCCCCCCTAATAACTTTTGAATGAATAGTCCGATTCGAACAAACGTTTTTTTACGTGAAAACACCGCCAGGTCAGTCATTTCCAGTCGAGGACTGCAGTTTCGTGCTTATTAGCACTCATCAGCCCGGCATAGGAAAGTGACTGAGCTGGAGATGGAAAACCTCTTAAGGAAGCAAAGAGTGCGAAACAAACTGGTAGCCAATATAGAATTAGCAGCCCAGACGAGTGACCGAAGCAATGGTTCGGTTCAACTCGAATTTCACGTATTTTCACGTATTTCTGCTTTAGCCCTGGCTAATGGGCGGTAATTTACTGAATAAACGTTTTTTTTTTCGAAAGATCTCGGCGAGTACACCTCATTCCCATATTTCACTTTTTGATTTGAACTATTTTTTGTTCAATTTTGAACAGTTCAAAAAAAATTTAACATTAGCACCTGCGGGAAAACTCAAGGCAATTCCGAACTGTGAGGCGAATTTGCTTCAAACAAACTTTGTAGGAAAAAACTTTTGATGAAAAACTTGTATATAAAATATCATTTTGATTTGAACAATTTTCCGTTCAATTTTGAACAGTTGAAATCCCTTAACATTAGCGCCTACGGGGAAGCTGAAAGTCAATGTAGATTCCGTACTTGAAGGCGGACTTACTTTAAACAAATTTTGTTGGAAACAGCTCTTGACGCCAAACTCCAGACTCCGACTCCGAGAATTTAGGGGCTCCTGACTCCGACTTGACTCCTGTGCCCGATAATTAATCGGACTCCGACTCCCTGACTTCGACTCTGACTTCGTAGCTTTGGCAAAAATTTATACACGGAGGACAGATGACTGACTCCGATTTTTGGATATTCGACTCCGACTCCTTTATCCCAAAACGAGATTGACTCCGATTCCTCAGCTATGGTTTTAACTGTGAAATAATTATTGTTGATATGACTTGTTTTTATTTTCACGCTAAAGTTTTAATTTAGGCATTCAGTTTTCGGCGAATAAACTCGAAGTCATTCATGTTTCTACAGAAAGATATACGCAGACGATTTTTTTTTTTTTTTTGACAATGAAAATTATTTCTTTAAGTTAACATTTTATTGTTTTTATTTATTTTGGTAATTGCATTAATTCATTAAAAAAATTATTTTTGGCAACAGAGGAAAAAGAAACGATTTTTTAATATGATGTATTTATTTCAATAAGCTTGTTAATTTTAATTATTTTTTTTTCGTTTTGAAAACTGTTAAAGAATTTTTTTTATGGAAAAAAGTGTATTAGCTGCTTTGTTTGAAAGGTGCTGTTTTTTTTTTCTTTTTAAAGATGAGTGAGGAATATTTTATTCCTAGAAATCAGCTTATGATATTAAAAAAATATGTTTGAAACAATTTGCGATTTTAGCTATTTTTGAGAATATTGTTCAGGTAGTAGAAAGTAGTATAGGTATATGGGAAAGTTTAGTTCTAGACAGAACTTCTTGTTTAAGTGAACGAATGGATCCGTTCATTTTAAGGATTTGTTCTTTTTGACTCGTTCATTCATGAACGACACATCCCTACAATAAACTAAAAAAATGCATAATAAAATAACAAAATTAATTCGAATCCATGATTCAATGTTTTCAAAGTATTTGAAAAAAAGTTATACTGCTATTTATTATGATGAAGTGAATGTTTTCTTTCTTGATTTTAACAACAACAGAACTGCAGTTTAAATTTCTGCAATGAGTTTAGCTAATAGATTTATGGCTATTTGGATCATAATTCTGATTAAGAAAATAAGTCAGTAGTAGTAAACGGTTTCTTTCCTGATTTTAAAAACCACAGAACTGCACTTTAGAATTCTGCAATGAGTTTTGCTAAAAAAATTTATGGACATTTGGATCATAATTCTGATCATGAAAATAAGTCAGTTGTAGTAAATGTTTTCTTTTCTGATTTTAAAAACAACAGAACTGCACTTTAGAGTTCTGCAATGAGTTTAGCTAATAAATTTATGGACATTTGGATCATAATTCTGATCAAGAAAACAAGTCAGTAAAACGACATTTTTTGGCCCATGGAGATTTAAACTTACGACCTTTGCATTATTAGAGCGACGCTCTAGCCAGCTGAAAGAATAGGCCTCATATGTAACCACACACAGCCCGGTTATTCCATCCTGAGAGTACAGTTTCGCTCTTATTAGAACTCATCAGTATGGAGTAGTGAGTAACCAAGATGGGGGCAGATGTCATTTATAGAAGCTGAGAGTGCCAACAAACTGGTAGATAAAATAAATTTTTCTCACCAGCGAATGTAAGAACCGCAACATGCTGCGGACACTCGCTGGGGTTTGCCAGCAATTCTACCAGCTTTTTGGAACTCTCAGCTTCAATGAAATGACATCTACCTCCAGCTTGGTTACTGAATAATCCAGATTGATGAGTTCTAATAAGAACGAAACTGCACTCTCTGGTTGTGATAACTGGGCTGTCTGGTATATTGTATGTAGTTTTGCCGTAGCCCTGGCTTAGGGGTGATAACTTACAGATAATGGGCTTCAATTCGGTATTATATACAATAAGGCAATGCGTAAAAAAAAAAAAAAAAAAAAAAAAAAAAAAAAAAAAATCCTCCTTTTCATCAATACAGCTAAAATGTTAATTTCTTGTAGTTTTCGCTAGATTCCTTGTAGATACGCTACAGAACTATAAAATTTTAAATAACTCCAAGAAAGTAAGCACTTGTTATGTTATTAACAAGAAAAAGAGGGCATAACTAGTTAATGCCCTTAGCGTGCAAGGTGACTTGCGTACACTAAAGGGAAGATAATGTATTGATGAAACACTCCATATGGGGTTGGTAGAGTCATGAAAAAATAAATAAATAAATTACAAATGTAGCAGTCAAGTATGAGTAACTCGATAAAGAACCTTTGTAACATTTCTCTTTGTTGCGTAATAGTAGACGCATTGGTTCTCAAAACAGCATCATCTTCGTTGAATGGAACGAGTTTTGGACAATAGTCTTCTATATCTGCCATGCTTTCCTGTTTCAATCCACATATGACTTGTTTCTTACGAGGCAAAGTCGAAGATAATGTTTTTAGTCAAACTGCCACGTTATACTTAGAAGAATTACCATAAAGGATCTTAGCAGCAGTCCAGCATTTCATGTTTTGTGACGTGTTGAGGCGAACTTGCTAAGGATTTGATTTTGTAATTGCATTAATTATACGACAATATTCATCAGTCAAGTTGAAACACAATTAGCACCTAAACCATCGGTTGAAGTATTCTTCTACCAATCAAAAGGCTTTAATCTGTGATTTGCTTGGTACACCTCGGCTGGTAAATAAAGCCGTTCAAGTTGATCGCGTAACTTTCTGGCTGTTTTTGTGTTTTCTAAACCTGGCATAGATTTCTGTCACATTATTTCGCATTATTTTAAAACTAGAAAATCGCCCATCAAGGTATGACGGGCGAAAGTTGCTTCTATATTTGAACGAAGAAATTGCCTGTTTGATAATATTTTGATAGTTGAAAATTTAACCCAAACTCCAGTGGATTAACCTTAAATTCCATTAGATAGCGTTCATTTTTGACAATTTTTTCGTTTATTCATTTCCCTGAAGTCTTACCAGTAAAGCATTTAAGTTGCCGGATCCAGTGCGGCATCGTCACAATAAAGAATTTCCCTGCATTGTCAAAAAATATTATAAAATTACCAAGCCGTGGAGCGAGTTTCATTGTTGATGACGTCAAGAGCATTATTCGATCATTAGCTATTATATATATATATATATATATATATATATTAGGGTGGTCCTTATTTATATGGGAATTTTTTTTTCGGAATTCAACAAGTGACGCCCCCCTAGTTTTGTGAAACTATAATATAAAGTAACGTGTGCAAAATTTGAACTCGATCGGTCAATAATAACACGCGCCCCTAGGCCGTTGAACTTCAACACTTTTGATAATTTTCTCTCAAATCTTCGAGTTTTTACTTCAGATCCCGCACATCGTTTCTCCTAAGTTTGAAAAATATTTTTACAGTGAGGTAGCACTAAAATTTTAATCTTTTTAATTACTTCATACCGTCTAAAAATTTTACATAGAATAAGAAAAAAATAATGCTTTAGAAACGTTCCTTATCGTACGCTTTTCTCAATGTATCTCGATAGTGTGTATTTTTTTCCGATAGTCTTGGACGGTCTGTAAAATCAATTGTTTTTGTGACTCATAATTTAGTAAATTAGTTGTGAAATTCTTCGATTAATAATGCTCCTCTTTCAATTGTATCATTCACAATTTTCAGTATTTTAACAATCTCTCTTCCCTTTAAATAGCTTCCTTCATTTTGCCGTGAATCAGAATCAAATAGGAAAAAATCTTTTAGTATTTGTAACTTATCAAACAGTTTTATTGACTCGTAACTGATTCTATAAAGAGGAAGATCTTTACTAAAAAAAGTATTCCAAATCATCTACTGTTATATGAAATTCGTTAAACAGTCATCAGACACGTCTTTCTTATCACAAGCATTTTTTGGACTAGTTATGATTGGGTTGCTGCAAAAAACCATATCTTCATACAGCATTTAATTGTAAAACAGCTTTGAAGGGCTTTCTTTTCACGTAAGGTCAATTTAAATTGTTTTCTAAAAATAAAAATTTTCAAACAAAAATTCCTTTTGCCACCCATGTGGCTCAGGGATAAGCTCCAAGTTGCCGAAAACATATCCCTGTATTTTCACCAGGAAATATTATTACAAGTTACGAGAATTCTCTGTAATCTTTCTCAATTCCACTTTTTACGGACAATAATATGTCAGCAACTTCGTCTTTTAGAATTTAAGTGATATGTGCACTTGATTGAAATGTTATAAGTTCTGAATGATGGAGATCTTTCCACAAAGTTTTGAAGCGCTTAAATAATTGAATATCTGATCTAGAACTAAGAAAAGCAAGAAGTTCTTTAAGGACACACTCTGCAGTACGATTTCAAGTGCATGATGATGGCAATCCAAATGTAATATATCACCGTTCAGTTTTTACTCTAAAAAAATGCATGCACACTTTATACGATCGGTATTGCAAGTCGTTGTATCAAACGCTACAAAGAGCTGTTAGCACTAAAGAGCTATCATGTAAAATATCATATACAACTGAAGAAATATCTAAGAAATTCCGAGTAGCGGTTCAATATTAGGACCTGAAGCTATCACTAATCATGTCAGCGTTCTTTTTCCAGTTAACATCTGAATGTAGCTTTGTATCCCAGTGAATAACTACAAAATCTAAATTTAAATTCATGAAATTTAATTTTATCTCTCGAAGATTTTCTCTTGCTCTCTTAAGGAATGTACGATTGATCACTGGGTCATTTGGATTTAAATTTACTGCATCTATATAGGCTGTAAATAAATGGAAAATCTTTATCCCTAATATGGCATTTGTCTAACAGTGATGAAAGGCGAGATGATATCAGTTGGCAAGCTTTTTTGCATTGTGGTAGACCAGCTGTAGAAAACAAAAGTTCAACAGGTTAGGATAGATACCCATTTCGGTTTCTAAATCTTGGAAGTCGCAAGAATTTGATGATAATAAAGGATTATGTACTGAAATAGAAGAAAATTAATTAATAGATTTCTACATTGTTCCGATCTGGATATTTTTTTAAATTTATATTTTAGCTATGTAAAATACAGTATATTTTTATGTTGGGAGTAATCGAGGATTTTTCGAAAATTATACTTTAAAAATTAAAAATTACATAAACATTTAGGTATGTTTATAACTAAAGAACAGCGAATTAAAATATAATTGCAATTACTTATATTTATAGCATTGAAATTTCGCGACTCTATTTGCCACACCTATTACATACACAGAGAATTTTGTAAATCAACACCCCCAAAACCTTTAAGAGGCAATTTGTTGTTGTCAAAGATCATTCATTTATGGCCTAGGCCATTCATTAATGGCCTATAGAATCCCTTGTGTTCATCTTGGTGGGAGGAAACGTTCCCCTGTCGCTTGGTTGGAACAAGCGCAGAAAAGCGGTATGCTTGACGCAAGACCATTGGTGTACATGTACCCTCTGTAACATGTTAAATTTTACAGACTGAAAGTGAGAGAATGGTCAGTCTGGAAGTAGCAGCACCTATTGAGGTTCAAAATTACTTTAAATATAAAATGTTAGAATATTTTTACATAAAAATGAGAAAATCCGCAATTTTTTCTTCGAAACTCAAAAAAGGGGACCCTAGGGACACGTGTTAATATTCATGGATTGACTTAAAATTTTGCAAGGATCATTTATTTGTATAATGGAACAAATTGAGGGGGCGTCGCGTAAAATATCTGCAACTTCAAAAATAAGGACCACCCTAATATATATATATATATATATATATATATATATATATATATATATATATATATATATATATATATATATATATATATATATATATATAAGGATGGAATAACCGAAGCGTCAAGAGGATATACTTATACATATATGTCGCGCCATTTATGTGCGACGGAGATTTGTTTGATTTTCAACTCGTCTCATCGGGTAAATTTTGTACCTTTTGCAAGTTTTCTCATTAAACTTTTGTCAAGCAATTCTTTTGATATGTTCTGCTTCACCTTAAAAATTTCGATGTTTATACCTGTATCAAAAAATGCCATTTTTTGGGATTTGTGCCTCGAAATATTTGCCAAAGAATAGGTTCTTTTTTCTGTCGGGAAAACTTCCAAACAGATTTCTCACCGGTTAAACATAAACACTGACTCCTTACAATTATGTACTCCTCCCTGCTCAGTGACAGCAAACAAAACTAATGAACGGAAGTGAAGAAACACCACACGAAACGGGAAGTCCAGTGTTTTACCCTTCTTCATGGAACATCGATCTTCGTCAATTGCAATAACATGACTGATAATTCCCGATTAACAAGCCCGATGTCATTACCCGGCAAAGAAACGGTGAAGTTTAATTGATGCGAGCTTTTTGAGGAAATAAGCTTTCCTAATGTGTTTCATTAATCGAGTGATTGTATCGGTGTTTTTCGGAATACTTTTGACATATATCCTATTAAAGAGAAATTTTAAAATGTTGTCAGCATACTGTTAGAGTTTGATTGATTGTTTTAATACAGCACACATTCATATGGATTGGTATTTCCTCAATTGATATTTCCGCGAATAATGGCACCATTTGATTCCTTTTGTCTCTCAAATTTGCATACTTGATAGGGTTTTCTGATAGTGAGTGGAGATTTAATTTATTTAGTAAACTCAAAGATCACGATTAACGCGGCAGATGGCTGAGTTATTATCGTTATCAATTTTGTTGAAATGGATCGTCAAAGGTGCAAAAAACATTTCATTTATGAAATGCGGAATAATCACTGATGTTTTACACATTTCTTATGTTACAAATGGTTCTCGATTTTGAGACAAAATCTACCTGAGTCTGGATTTTTGTTATCCGGAATTGTGAGAGTGTAGTAGGAAGTACTGTAGTTAGAAGATAGAAAAAGCGTCTAGGGACATTGCAATTTTGTCTGGCAAGACCAGAAGCAAGATTTATAATAAAACATTATACACGTTTTTTTGTTCATTTTATTTTCATCCAATTTCACTTAATTGAAAATTGAAAACAAAATTTTTTTCTATTCTTGATGTTGATTTTTGAAATCTGAATTCATTCAAGCGCATAAACAATTGTCGCTTTTCTCTTTTTCTAAACTAGTGGTACCCGCACGGCTTTGCCCGTAGTAGAAAATTAAAAGGTCTTTTGGTTCGCCTGTATATTTACAAATAAATGGATGGTGAATTTCTTGTCAATTGGCTTGCACATGTTACGGTTCCACGTTATGATAACTTGGTAATTTACTTGTCCATCTTATTTTGCTCGAGAAAATGTTCTTAAAATTGGAATACAAAAAGAACAAAATCGAATTTCCGAAAAATCACTTCGAGGTGCCTATCCCCATGCTACAAACTAGCTTTGCGCTAAATTTCGAGAAAATCGGCCGAACGGTCTAGGCACTATGCGCGTCACAGACATCCAGACAGACAGAGAGAGTTTCAGCTTTATTATTAGTAAAGAAGATAAAAGTAAGGTTTCAAAAAGAATTCTGGAAGGAAGTCTGTGGCGGACATGCGCCCAGGAGGCCCATAGCACCTACAGCCTTGAAATTTCGTACAAAATTACTTCGAGCCTCGGGGGTGCGAAAATGGGTTTTGTTTTTAAAAATTCGAATTAGTTTTTTTTAAATTAATTTTTGCATTCAAAATCAAGTTTTTGACACTAATGGAAGATTTTCGAAAAAATGTCCCGTGCGTAACGCTAAGTTTTTAATTTTATTCAAGTAACTGTTAATAAAATATGGGATCAACTGTTATGATAGATAGTATATAGAAGCATGTATTATTCTCTAACGACATTATTTTTGAAGGCTTTGGTAAACTGGAAAAAATAACAAACTTAGCGTTACGCACGGGACATTTTTTCGAGAATCGCCCTCATGAACTTCTTGGAATGTTCCCCTTCATCTTATCGTCTATCTTGAAGGAAACAAAGTACTGTATAAACTCGTTTAACTGGATCAAATTTGAAAATTAATTTGATAATATTTTTTAACTAAATTATTTACATACATAATGAGTTTTATTATTATAGCGTAGGTGAGATAACGATTAAAACGTAGCTTCAAAAACACTAAATATTCACTTTTTTTTAGATCGATTTATTTATTGCACTAACACGCTTCATTAAACACTAACGTTTTGAAACGGAAAACGGTAAACCCATTCTTTATGAAGAAACAAATAAGGAAAATATTTTGATATATTTTAATGTCTTGTATATAGTATTTGTAAATATTCTATGTAATTTTTCTAAAAACGCGCCTTTTTATCGCAATTAATGGTATGTGTACCTAAAAAAAATGTTTTGCTTATTAACTGTATCACCCGGATTATCCGGATTTTCGATCGTCCGGATGGCCTTTGGTTCCAGTTAGTCTGGAAGAACGAGGTTGTACTGCAAAATGAAATCACAAATGCTAAAAGAAAAATCTATTCTGCAAAAAATAGGGAGCACTATTTCCTCTGCATGTTGATCTCATCTCAACTAAAATATTACGAAGTGTAACTTTTACCACTCCTACATGAGTACACACACATATATTATATGTATATAAGTGTGGTTCGAAAAAATTGATTTTTTTTACTTCGGAATTTATTTTCCTCTCAAAAGTTGTAGTTTGGTATCCTCAATTGTTGAAAGAAAAAAAGAATCCAAGTTGAAATCTTCAGTTCGCGCATGAAGCTAAAAAAAAAAAAAAAAAAAAAAAAAAAAAAAAAAAAAATTAAATTTTTCAAAAAATAATAAAAGTTTTTTTTTAAATATTTTTATAAGTGAACAGCCATAAATTGTCAATATGTAGCGTAGTTTGAACCTAAGAAAATATTTTACACATTTTTTACATAACTTATTATTACATAAAAAATATTTTAGATCTTTCGTTCGCGCACACGCTTTAAATTGGGCTAAATTCTCCTAAAGTTTGAAGCCCAATTTAAGGCGTATGCGCAAACTAAAGATGTTATGTAAATGCTATAAAATACATTTCAGGTTTAAACCACGCTGTATACTGACAATTTACGGCTGTAGCGTTTCGAAAAAAATCCAAAAAAAAAAAAAAAAAAAAAGCGCGAACTAAAGATGTCAATTTTTTTTTGAAAGATTCTCCAATTTAGGATACCAACCAACAACTTTTGAGAAGCAATGAGATTCCGATTTTTTTTCGAACTACCTAGTGTATATTTGTATTTACAGTCGGACCTCCATATATCGAAGTAGCAAATTTCCAGAAAAAAATTCGATATATAGAAATTTCGATATATAGAAACGATCTTATTTTATCCTTAAAATCTCCTAAAATATTAAAATTAAAGCTAATTTTCGTGTATGAAACCCTATCTTTAATTTATACGAGCATCGGATTAAATAAAAGTTAATAATTAAAAAAAAAAAAAAAAAACAGAAATTACATTTTTGCGTCTTCATACATCTTCATTCTTCGGCAATTCAACTTGATCCGCAACATTGGAAGATTTTCGTTTTGATAATGTAATCGAGAGAAAAGTAAAAAATCAATCTACTTAACTTGAATGATTTTTTACAGTAGCTAAAAAGACTAGGAATGATAATAGGCAAAAGGGATAGCTTGAAACTGAATTTACAATGTTACTGGTTACAACTAAGATTTGAAATAAACTTGAGGGAATTTAAGAACTCCAGAATGGAACAACGACCTATCTGCACCCCCTCAATCCCAGATTCCTTATGAGTTTCGTAGAAATCTTGAGTAAACGTAATTTTTTCCCCTAACCTTCATTTTTCATGAGACAAACAGTCTAAAGTGAAAAAAAAAAATCTACGAATGTCTCGAAAAAAATTTCGATATATAGAGATTTTTTCGATATATAGAAACAATTTTTCTATGTAATGAACATAGAAATTTGCTGGGATTTCGATATATAGAAAATTTCGATATGTGGAAGTTCGATATATAGAGGTTCGACTGTATTTACTTTTTACTTTATGCGACTACACCAGACGTCTACTTTCATCTTTTACATACCTCATTATGTTATGTTCCGAAGAATCATAAACAATTCCCTGAAGCAGATGTATACAAAAACTCGTTTTCAGGCGTTAGTTCCACACACAAAGGCAAAAACCTCACGTGCATGCATAAATCAGACATTACTTAGAGCGGCGGTCGAGTTCAGAATTTGGAGGTAGGAGGAAGTTTACAATGTCGGTCAGACCTATGTTTCAAATGGATTTGGACACGGAAACACTTCGATCCGCAAGGTCACACGCAGAAAAACGGAAGAGGAACATAGTTTCACTTTGAAAATAAGGTGCTGTTTTAAAATATTTTCATAGGTACTACACTAAAACTGTGTTAAAACTTGAAATGGTTGCCTTTTCAAACCCATGATTAAAAGTAAAGTAACAATGATTACTAAATGTTTTTAATGAAATATGAATGCTGCATAACATAAGCAAACGAAGTCATTTTTTAAAAGGTTTAACCTGATGACAAAAAAATAAATAAGAAATAAAAAAATTCTAAAAATTTCAATTAACGAATTCAAATGGCAATGAATAAAAAAAACGAACAAGAATGAATAAAATGTTGCAATTACAAGTGACCAACGATAAACAAAAAATTAGGCACAGGGGTAGCAACTGAACAAAAAACAAGAAGTTCCGTCTAGAACTCTATACGAGCCTACTTTCCCGTATACCCATACTACTTTCTAGTACCTGATCAATATTCTCAAAAATAGCTGCAATCCCAAATTGTTTCAAACATATTTTTGCTAATTTCTAGGAATAAAGATTTCCTCACACATCTAAAAAAAATTAGATGCGTAAAAAAGCAGCACCTTTTAAACAAGCTAATACACTTTTTTCCCTTAAAAAAATTCTTTAACAGCTTTCAAAACGAAGAAATAATAAGTAAAATTAAAAGCTTATTAAAATAAATACATCATATCAAAAAAAAATCGTTTCTTTTTCCCCTGTTGCCAAAAATAATGTTTTAAATGAATTAATGCACTTACCAAAATAAATAAAAACAATAAAATGTCAACTTAAAAAAACACTTTTCATTGTCAAAAAAAAAAAAAAAAAAAAAAATCGTCTGCGCATATCGTTATGTAGAAACATAAATGACTTTGAGTTTATTCGCTGAAAACTGAATACCTAAATTAAAACTTTAGCGTGAAAATAAAAACAAATCATATCAACAATAATTATTTCACAGTGAAAACCATAGCTGCGGAGTCGGAGTCAATCTCATTTTGGGATAAAGGAGACGAATGTCCAAGAATCGGAATCAGTCATTTGTCCTCCGTGTATAAATTTTTGCCAAAGCTACGAAGTCAGAGTCGAAGTCGGGGAGTCGGAGTCCGATTAATTGCCGGGCACAGGAGTCGGAGTCAGGTGCCTCTAAATTCTCAGAGTCGGAGTCTGGCGTCAAGAGTTATTTCCAACAAAATTTGTTTGAAATAAATCCGCTTTCAAGTACGGAATCTACATTGACTTTCAGTTTCCCCGTAGGCGCTAATGTTAAGTTTTTTTGAACTGTTCAAAATTGAACAAAAAATAGTTCAAAACAAAAAGTGAAATATGGGACTGAGGTGTCCTCGTCGAGATCTTTCGAACAAAAAAAAAGTTTGTTCGAATCGGACTATTCATTCAAAAGTTATTGGGGGGGGGGGGGGGACAGGCAGACAGACCGACGGACCGACAGACATTTTTCCCCATCTCAATACCCTACTTTCCAATTTTTAATTTTTCGATATTTATCTAATTATTTTATTTATTTTTGATTTTTTTTTTGTTTTTCGCGACATTTTTAAGATGCATTAAGCCTTCTTTCATGCTTTTTTCTTCTTTTTCTGACTTTTACTGGGAAAGTAGGCTAAAAAAGAGAGAAAAGACTAGCCGCAGTAAATTAAAAATGACCCTTCAATTTTAAATTTAATTAAAAAATTATTTTTGAAAACAGCAATGGCAGAATTTTAAAATGCTAAGTGAAACAGCTATTTTTAAAATCTTACTGCTTTCAAAATGAGCGAATTGGAACTTTCTTTCGAAAATTGCACAAATAACAAAATATGAATATTTTTTTGTAATAAGATTTCTACTGAAACATTAATATTTGGCAGAAAATTGGTCTCAAAAAATAAATAAATAAAAATAAATAAATAAATTTAAAAAAAAACGGATTTTTTTATGTAGCAAAGATGAAGTTAAATATTTTTCTAATGATATATTTTCAATTTGACAGTTAAAAATAGTTTTCATCAAATGAATAAATAAATAAAATATAAATTAATGTAATGAATAATACAATAATGTAGGAATAAAGATATAAATAAAGTATAAAATACAAATTAGTGATCATAAGAGTGAAGAAACGTAAAAAAAAAATAATAATAAAAAAAAATAAAAAATAATAATTATTATTGAATCGAAATGAACTGTTTCACTTTGCTCCATTCAGTTGGCACCGCGTGCATCGAACAAATAAAGTTGCACACTTAAAATCAAAACATACCAAATATTAAATTAACTGAAGAAAGACATTAGTAGATTTCGATGAATACGTAATCTGTAAATTACGAAAATTGTATAAGTTTCATTTCTGATATACTATAAAGTTTTACAACATGTGTATAAAATTCTGAAAATGGCTAAATCATTATTTTTCTTGATGTGCAGAGCAATTTATTTTTAAATAAGCTTAAGAATATGTAAAAAATATTGCTAGGTAGCTGGCACTGCAAACGTGGAAAAGAGTTACAATTTTAGTCTTCCCCCACTATTTCACTTCATCCCACATTCTCTTACTTTCTTATGAAACGTTTTACTTTAAAGAACATCTTCATGGTTAACATTTTTCTCGGAAGTCTTTGTTCTCAGAAGTACGCTGTTGTCGACAATGAATTTTTTAAAAATCGCGTGAATAAAGGCTTGATTTGTATTTAAAATGTACTAAAAATTATGATAACAAGGCGCGAAAAAAAAAGCTAATTTTCGAAGCTTTTAATTGATGTATTCAGTAATTGAAGTCATACAAAGCAAGACCTAGTTAAGAACACTTTTGATCAAGTGACCCCCCTTTCGCAACAAAAACAATAAACAACAACAGCATATTTGTTTTTAATTTTAATACACTCAGAATGACCTAAAAAGTCAAAAAAAAAAAAAAAAACACTTTTTGTCCCATCTGAAGGGGATATTTAAAAGTTATTTACAACTAAAAATTGCTTAGTTTCGTTTCCCCTTGAAACGAGGAGTCACCTGACTTTCCGAGAAATGACGTGGGATGTGCCTCGCTTCACAGTTGCTTCAAGTCTTTCTTCGATGTCCGTATGCTTTATTCAGGGTGCTTCAGGTACTTCCGTGTTTAGTTAGGGTATTTATTTAGGTCTTTCTTGTATTTATTTATCTGTCAAAAATATGTTCTTCTGTGATCATTATATGATTTAATGTCATCAGTTTCCAAATAACTTTATTCATATATATATATATATATATATATATATATATATATATATATATATATATATATATATATTCAGAAGGAATCCCTGCTCCTGCTTGCGCTATTCTTCAAATTTTCGAGAATTCTCTCACTTACTCTAGGGAAGCGAAGAATGTGCAAATTAAAGTGGAATGGCACTTTCCAGGAATTTTGAGCGATCGCGCACCTGCAGGTGGTCAATGGTCACCTGAGACATTTGTTTTAGATGAAAAGAAAGCACCACATAAACAGGAAAAATAATACATATTATAATCAAGGAATTGATCTTGCTTTGAAAGCATATTAATGCGAGTAGAAATTCAATTAATTTCATATATCATATATGGAAGTTATTTCAAGGGTTATAAGAAGTGATTTATAAACTTTTTTTTTAATGCCCAAAAATAAGAAAAAAAAACTTCGCTAATTTGGTAACTAATATGTGATTTTCCATCCTTAATTTCGCTTAAACATTGATTTATATGAAAAACTATTTTAATAGTCTATATGTCCTAGGTTCTTTTAAAGTTTTATTTTTTGAAGTTCTCACAGCTTCAAAAGTAACTTTTTTTAGATCCTTTATTACATTTTTATAAAAAGTATTTTTTTTTATTCATTAATGTTAAGAACAGAAAAAAAATGTGCTAAAATTGTTTAAACAAATTGCAATACCGAAACTTACCTTAGCTTAAAATTATATTTTCATTCACTATTAATTTTTGTTTAAAATCGTAATTATTAGTATTACATAAAATTGATATGGTCAACAAATACTCTTAGGGAAAATTAAAATCGGAAAAAAAAACTAAAATTTTCTGTAAACTTGGAAATATAGACTCTGTAAGAATACCAAAATATTTACTTTTTATCATAATGCATATTTTTACAAAAAAGTTTTCAAAACGTTACAGTTTTTTTTTAAATTAATTTTTGTTCTTACATCTTTTGTCCACCATCTATAGCCGTTTCTTTCTTTTTTTTTTTTGAAGAAGTTGAATATTTGAAAAATAAATTGAACTAAAACTGATTGAAATATCACATTTGGCATCAAACAACATCTCGGATATTCTAATGTACTTTTTCTATCAATTAGTTTTTGTTTCACATACATGTTTTTGGCATCAAAATAACGTGTATCGTTTTCCTTAATTTGCTTACAAATTTTTTCTAAGTTAGCAGCAATATTGAAAGGGATTTTACAGTTAATCGATGCCATAAATTTCCAAATTTAATTTTAAAAACATTGCACTTAAAAGAGATGATTAAAATTGCATGCAGACGGCCATCCATGGCAGTCAAACCACGAACTTATTAACTCTACAGCCCATCCACCTCTATTTTCTCATCTATATTAATTATCACGACTTATCAAGCACGAACTTAAAAAATATACCAAAAAACCAGCTTTCACACACTTCTCTGATTTCAGAACCCAATGCTAGTTTGTAACGTTTTTTCTGCAAATTACAGATGTCAGCTTTCTTGAATGCTTGTTCCATTGTACAATAATCTTTGCAAATCGAAAATGTATTCAAAATATTAAATGTACATAACAAATAAGGAAATTTAGAGAAACATCAGCATTCAACTCCCATTGAAAAACGTAGTGTGAGGGAAAGGGGCGTGGTGTACGAGGCACGACTGACGTCAGGCCAATCAGGTGTCGTCTCTTCTCGCGGCGCTTCTGGGTCAATTTCAATGCTTAATAAGTAATAAATGAATTTTCGTGCGGAAAAAGAATTAGAATTTCGGATTTAGGAGATCGTTTTTGATAAATTAGCAGAAAAATTTGGAAAATTTAAGAGATGCTGTTGTTGTCCAATATCTAAGTCGGTCCATTTGTTAAAGAGCTACGGAGTCGCGGACAGATACTGATACAAATACACGTCTAACTTATAACTCCTCTCTTTGTTGCGTCGGGGTAGTTTATGAAACACTCTTTTCACAAACAAATTTAAAGGAAATATTTTTCCTCAGAACTACGTTACTGTAGGTTATGTTTAGAAGACGAAGGTTTTTTTAATCTTGACATATTTACAACTATCCGATTTCAAAGCACATTTATTTCCAGAATGGAGATTAAAAAGGGATCTTTTTTTGTCATTGCTCATTAATCTGCTTTCAATACAGCTTTCCGTATTCCATTATACAGAAAACGCATTAATTATTTTTGACCGCTGTTGCCGACTTCCTCTTATCTTTAGATTTATGACTCACGAGGCACTTTGGTCATTTTTAATGTCTTTTTTACGGTGAATCTTTCTTTGCGTTTTGTAAACGCTTTTCTTATGCAAAGATATCAAATAGTTTATAGAGTTCACCTGAATGAAGAATAAAAGGGTTATGTTCTGGCTATTACATTTTGCAGTTTTGTTTAAAAGTGTCTTCCGGCATTGCTCAAAACTTTAAATCTGCTCATCAATGCAAGGCATTTCTGGAAAAAAGTTTTCGAAACTATTCAGATTTCTACAGGAAGGATATGTTAAGGCATATACGCTTTTCCCTGAATTTTGAAGGACGTAAGTTTGAACTTAAAATTGAATATCTTTGATCGGTAGAAGAGATGCGATGTGGGGAAAGGCTGTCTAAACGTTTTCGGATATCCTACAGTTATCATTCTACACACTGAACAGTGAGTCCTAAAACTTGCAAAACTATAGGTCTAAACGGAAAAATTGCGTTTTAACACGTTCCTGCATGGCAATAAATCCAATAATCCGCACTTACTTGATGGGCCACTGATAAGTGATATGTTTGATGTAGCCTTATAATTCAGCAAAGGTAACGTATTGGTTGGCCACCGATGATTCTAAACACTTGATCACCAGCATGAAAGTACATTTTCGAGTAACTCCCACTGTTGATATATGCTCAAATACAAATTCATAATGTGCCATACTTGCGATGTGTAATTTGGCATTATTAACAGAGCATGGAGAGGAGAAATGTGGAGGTACTGATGAGCCACGCATGTGAAAGGGATTTGGATAGGATGTTGAAAAATATCACTAACATCGGCTCATTCACATCAGTGTGAGGTATTATGAACATTGCAATTTGATTGTTCCAGCAATAATAGTTTTCAGAAATCAAAGCTTCACCTCTAGAATAGCTATAAGTTCAAATTCAGAATGATATCGCTCCGAAAACGTGGAAGCAAATAATATATAGATGCAAACTCCATTTCCATGACCGAACCATCTCCCACAAAGAAATGTACTAATTTCTGAAATAGATGGAAATAAGACGATGACATGTCTGGGTTTCATAGAGGTAAATCCGTGAATCGTAGAATAAATTGCGACGCGTCTGCCATCTTGCGGCTAAATGATGCTTCTTCCTGTGGTTGATATGGTGAAGTAGCGTGATTAGCTTCTTCATTGTGGTTTCTTATTAACTCCACGTTAATCTAAAATCAAGGAGCACTACAATCAACAAGAAAAATTAACTACTTCAATATAGCAGACTTAGGACGAATTTAGCCCCAAGATGGCGGACGTGTCACCACTTAAGCTGCGATCTACGCCTTTACATAGAGGATGGGGCAACACGTCGATACCTTTCTTTTTTGGAATTTCGCTCTGCACTCGTTGCAAATGATGTCTATATCGATCTGTATCCACAATTTTTCCGGGTTAAGAAATTCGTTCCAACCCATAACATAATCTTGTATTTATATCTACTACGTTAGACAACGAATTTTTAAGGTTCACCATTATATAGTCACCGCTTTTCAAAACAAGGTGCTACAAAAGAGACTGATGGTTTTCAAAACGGAATAACAAGAGAACGATGACATACATTAAATTCATTCTTCCAGATTATAACTGTGCGAAGTCTGTGCGCTTATATTTTGTCGTTCATTTTTCTCTGCAGAACAAAATTTTCACAAGAGACTACCTCGCAGCTTCTTACTGGTGCACAAAATGCATGCACGGAATTTTCTCGAGGAAAATCATTATTCAATCGCATTGGATTACACCAACTACACGAACAAAGGTAGTGGGTAGCCCCTCAAGCCCTCATATTTGCCAGATCTTAATCCATGCTATTTCTTTTTGTGGTGAATGATGGATGTTTTATGTGTGAAAATTTCGACAACAATTGACGACATGGGGAAGATTGACTGTGATGAGTGAGAATATTCCAATAAAGATTAAGAAGAATGTCACTTCTGATTTTGTCCTACGGTTGAGACGTGCGGTTACAGAGGACAGTGAATATTTTTATAATATCGTAGTCACATAATCGGTGAATTTGGTATAACGGACAGAAAAAAACGTCCGCTGAAAAAAAAATTTCCCTCATAGAACGTTTAAATTGAATGTAAAAAATTCCTCAATTGTTAAGTTAATAATTCTAAGGAATGTACTTAATATCTGTCACAACTCATTATCTGGCAGTTGAAATACTTTGGTCCATTCTGGAACACTATGCATCTCGATATCGGAAAAAGTTAAGTTTTGCATCCTTAGTCACTATTTTTTTTCAAGTTTTAAAACCTTGGACTTGACTTTTCAAACTTTCATTTCTACTCGCGGTCGCTTCTGGAAAAATGTCAGTCGGAGAATACAGTCAGTCGGTCTTTCTACAGCACATAACATATTCAGTTAGTGAATGTCAAGGTATTTTGGGAAGAATCGAGATTTGAGGACAATTTACGAGAACCTGAACTCGATAGCTGGGTTATTTACATCAGAGACCACCGAGATCTATATTTGTCTTCAAGGTTCGAAGAACTTTTAAACTTTTTGCGTAATCCAATCTTGAGTTTTGTATAGACCCGAGGCAATACATGTTGGGAATTTCTTTAGCTACTCATTTTGCTTTAAGCCCTGTATACAAAGAGAACCAAAAAAAATATGAAAGGCGACATTTTTCATTACCACTTAATCAAGTCACAGCAACACATAATAGAGAAATCAACAGAACTGACAACAAGCATTAAATATGAACCTTTGCTCTACCAAATTAAGTCTTTCTCTGCTGTATTTGTGATATTCTGGAATTCAAACCGAGAACGCAACAAAGACATAAAATTTGTTGTTTCTTAACTTGGTATAGTTTCATAAAATGTCTTAAAAACAGACAGAAAACGAACGTTGTTTTAATACTACATTAAAAATTAGATAAATCAGAATTGGTTGTAATGAATAATCTGGCTTTCCGATTGTTTTTCAATGTTCAATAATTTTGAAAGGTTGGTTTCTCATCGATTTGAAGATATTTAACATAAGAGTTTATAGTAAAACTTTTTTTTTTGTAATCTATAATTTAATTGTAGGCTATAATTTAATTTTTACCTTTCTTTAAAAAGGAAAAAAAAAACAATAAAGATAATCTGTGCAGTCTTTTGCTACCTTTTTCCTGGGAGTAGTTGAAAAAACGTAACGTGCGAAAAACAAGAAATTCTCTATTAGACGTAACGTTGGTAGAGATATTGCTTCACATCTCACCTCTCGATACATATCGTTCTAGATATCCAGACTGCAGACATTTCCAAGTTTACCAAAGCACAGTGCTGACTTCGATAAACAAATAAATATCCATATGTTTACAGCGCAGGTTTAAAAAATGAGAAACTCAAAATTTACTACAAATGAGGAAAATAATGGGATTTTTTTTTTCTGAAAGCGTCATCATTTATATGGTGTTCAAGCAGACATCAACAAACCATTCAAACATCACCTCAGTAATAGGCTGTGGGACGAAGGCATAAAAGCTGCTTAAAAACATGGTTTCGTTTGCCAAATTCGGGGACTACAAAAAGTGATATTTTTCTGAACCCTTAGTGTCTACAGATGAAAAAATCCAATGTTCACAAAAAAATAGTGTCTCATATTTTTTTTTCAGGCCACTAGAGATACATGAAAAGGAGTGAAATTGACAAGCAAGATGCGGACAAATTTTAAATACATAAAAAAATATTTTACATGTACATTTAAAATATTACGCATGTACGTTAAAAACATGCATGTACATCAAAAAATAGTTTTTTTTTTCAAGAAGCAAACTCTTCATTCTGAAGTATCATCGTCAGAATCACTGAATTCATCTATCTTGTTTTTGCGTATAGAGTTATGTATTTTCCTCCTGAGAGTTTATACAGCTACAGTCACTAGAGGAAAATTATGTGCATGAACAATATTACGTCTTGCATGTACTACATCTCTTCGTCCTCCGAAGAACACCGAGTTTTCGGGCATGCACAGGAGACTAGTTTTTGAACATTATCTGATGCAATGGGAATAGTGCTCCATTGTATTTCAATACTGCCCGCATTTATAGTCCATCCAATGTTCTGATGAACTGGGAGCATTGATTAAATCAGTGGTGCTCAACCTACATCCCGCGGATCAAATCTGCCCTTTGAAGCTGACCCATATGCCCCGACGTTGTATTCAGGGTTAAAAAACGAAAAATATATCCTAAAACGTTCCAAAAATACTAGTAATCTTCTTTCGGTGTTATGAATTTTAAAGTCAAGTAGTCATAAATTGATTTCTGAAACACAGATGCAATAAAATAAGCATGTAGTAATAATGACAGCAATTTTGGTTTGTAATTGTCTTTCATTTCCCTTGTTTTCCCATGCTAGCAAGAAAAACGTAAATCATATAAATAAATTTGATATTTATTCTAGCCCACGAGATTTCTACTAATGTGAGTTGTGGCCCGCATGTAAAAAAAGGTTATTCACCACTGGATTAAATTATGCAAGCATTAGCAGTGAATATTTGCTTGATAGTTAATGCACAAACGAGGAGAGTCCAGAATAGGTTCTTTTTCACTCCAGCTCCGCAGCCCTGGTAAAAACATTTGCGCTTTAAATTCATTTCATTTTGATTCAGTTATATTAATATCTGGCTTTCATCAATGTTAAGTCTATGAGATATAGTATTTCTGTATTTATTAATAACTTTCATTTTTATTTCTTGTCACCAAAAATTGAGAATGTATTCAGAATCTACTCCATTTTGTCAATTTTTGGTGACATAATAGAATTTTTTGCTTTGTCATTAATGTTAAAAAAAATTTAATTGTCGAAAAAATACCCTTAAAATGGTTAATTTAAAAAAAAAATATTTTGTGAAAATGTTCTCATCAAGAGCTTTTTTCAACAAAGTTTTTCTTAAACAAATCCACCTTTAAGTTGGCCTTTTTTTGCCTTAAATTTTTTCCGCAAACGCTAATATAAAGTGCTTTGAATTGTTCAAAGTTGAACGAAAAATTATTCGAATCAAAAAATGAAATACCGGAATGAGGTGTCATCGGGGAGATCTTTCAAAAAAAAAAAAGTTTGTTTGAATCGAACGAGTTTAATTTTTTTTGGGGGGGGGAGAGGGGGGAGCACATAGGTCGATCGACAGACACATATTTTCCCGATCTCAAACCCCTACTTTCGAATTTGATATTTATTTAATTATTTTATCTACTTTTTGAGCAATCACGTTTGCTAATTCATTTGACCGTCAATTCATTTGTTTTCATTTGACCGTCCTTGGTGTTTGGTTCCTTTTTCAACCTCCACCGTTCTCTGCAGGCGCGGCTGCTCCGGTCCTGAGTAATCCGCTTCTCCTGGTCGGTGGCGTCCATGTCCTACACACACGCACGCGCATATACATACACAAACACGCCTTTACACACATACACTACACACACGCCAACGTGCATACAAGCAGGTCTACGCACACACACAAGCCTACACATACGCGTACACAACTATACACACGTAACCGCCCAAGAGGAGGGGAGGCTTGGAGGGACAGAAGCCGTTTCTAGAAACAAGTGAGTAGAATAATAACCAATGAGTAGGGTCCTGTCGCAGCTCGTGATTGCGAAAAACATAATTTGAATTCAAAATTTCAGAATTCAAATTATTTTTTTTAAACTTTTTTTTTGTATTAAGCAACATTTTTACGATACACTAACCTCAGCCCACTAAACCACCTTTTATGTCCTTATTTATTTTATATTACTTTGACGAGAAAGTAGGCTAAAAATGAACTCAAAATATCGTCTGTAATCAAAAAGCAATATTATTAAAAAAGGAAAAGATAAAACATCGTGATATGAAAGTGAAATATACATTTTAATTTTAATTTATCTTCTGCTAATGTTTATTTTTATAATATTTTTTAAACATGTATTGGCATCTGTTAGAGTTGTTTATGTTCTTAAGATTTTGTAGGTCAATTACTGCTATTCCGTGATTCATTAATATCTTTTTTGTGAAGTAAAGTGCCTTCTAATTTTTTGTATCTAACAGTGTCTATGTGCGCTGGCTCTTGTGTAATGAACGAAATCTAGAGATTAAGATCATTCGGAGCTGCGGATTGATACAAGTTTTGATTTCCTTTTAGTTTGAAACGTATTAATATATTTTGCAACAAAAAATTAAGTAAAGCAGAAAAATTTCGGTTGAAAAACTGTTTATTAAATTTTTAGATTATTAATATTGTGTAGAATAGCGCCATCTAGAGACAAATTTTTTTGTGTAAGTAATAACAGTCCACGGAACATAGTTCCTATTTCAATTGCTAATTAAAACTTAATGAGACAGTTCCAGCTTGTGAACATTGTATTTTTCTATTGAGTTCAACATTTATAATAGATTTCAAGCAAGTTCACGTAGTCCCTAAGATTGGTAAACGAACTTGAACGATATTTGCGCTCGGCCCATAGACTATAAGTTATAACTGATCGTTACTGCCAAACTGCCATTCGAGTTTTTGAACATGTGGAAGAAAATAATGGTTGTACGTAGATCAAGAGCATTTGTTAAAGTAATTAAAAATAATAATAATTTGAATTTTGACATCTTGAATTCAAATTATGTTTTTCGCAATCACGAGTGTGTGTATGTAGGCGTGTGTGTTTGTGTGTGGGGGTATGTGTGTTTGTGTGTAGGGAGTATGTGTATGTGTGTGTAGGCATGTGTGTTTGTGTCTGTGTGCAGGCATGAATGTGTGAGTAGTTGTGTGCATGTGTGTGTGTATGTGTCTGTATGTATGCGCGTGTGTATGTGTGCGTAGGTGTGTGCGTAGGTGTGTGTGTGTGTTTGTGTGTGTGTGCGCATGTGTGTGTGTAGTTGTGTGTGCTTGTGTGTATGTGTGCATGTGTGTGTAGTTGTGTATGTATGCGCGTGTGCATAGGACATGGATGCAACCTGGAGACGACTTTCGCTATAGGAGCAGCATTGTGAGGAGCCAGTCGACGCTGATGGTGCGGAGGGTGGCGGTGGGAAAATAAAATGATAGCACGCCAAAAACAGTCAAATGAAAGCAATAAGCAATCGTGATTGCTAAAAAAAAAAAAAAAAAAAAAAAAAAAAAAAAAAAAAAAAAAAAAAAAACTGTTTTACGCTTTGAAATGAGCAACACATAATTTTATTTCTGATTTATTATGAATATAGTCAATGTTCATTCTCGTGTTTATATTTACAGTTTTTTTATCCGAATTTTAATTTGATATTTCGATTCTATTTCCAATGCATTTGACCGCCCTCTGAAACATCCTCCGCGAGTGAGCAAGTATTAGCAAAAGAAATCAATCACTATCAATATTGGCAGGTACACTTAGTCTATCCTTTTGTGAATATTTTTGAGTGTTTATATAAACAAGTTAATTACATGAAAACTATCAAAACTATTACACTCTGCAGACCAGATCCCTTTTAGACGTATTGTTAGAAAATGCTAATTCAAAAAGATCTATTTAAATCACTTATAATAATAAAGTATGTGGATATTAGAAGGTGTTTTTTTTTTTTTTTTTTCACTTTTCATTCTTTACAATCAGTTCCTAGATTTTGTGAAGAAGAAATAAAAAGTTTTCCATTTCCAATTATTCCATTCAACTTGAATAAAAATGCTCACAAAAGTGCAATTAGGTGTGTTTATTTATGCAATCGTTTTAAAGTAAAAATGTTCGTATCGTAATCACTTGTGCGAGTCGTAACCGACCCTCTTTCTCGACCTCGTAAACACTGTTCCATTGAAGTACTTTGTTTACGGAAACGAATTTAAAGATACTAGTTTTATTTGCTTTTAAGTATTTTATCAATTAATGTTCTTTTCATTTAACATCGATGTTTACTCTTTTATAACAGAGGCATTACCGCCACTAACAGATTGCAACTAATTCGTTTTTAAAATCACTAATCTTTCCCAGCTAAAAAAAAAAAAAAACAGAGCTTCCTGATAAAACACAAATTTAGCCGTTTTTAAGTATTTATATAAGAGGTTTTTTTATTAATGTGTCTGCACAACCCAAAAAAGTTTGAAGGAAAAAAAAAAATTCGTTAGACACATAATTTATGCAATCAAATAATACTTAACTTATTACGTAGCGTAATAAAATAATGAAATAATGACATAATATATGAAACTAGTAATTTTATTAGTTATTGGTTACCACAAAATCGTACTTGTAAACTAGATCAAGTTACAATTCGCACAGTACTCGAATTTAGAACACGACATTACATCCAGTAAACATAACACGTACATAATAATGAATTTCTAAAAGAAACTGTCTCTTTATGGCATTGTACTGTTATTAAAATAGAAGTTACCCTTCGTAATTGTACTAGGTTAGCATAAAAGAATATCCCGGTTACATTTTGGAGTGTTTCATTGTCAACTTTTCGTAATGCTACACATATTGGATCTTTCAGTCCTTGCAATGATGTAGACAATAGTGGTGTATAAACAGTCTTTGACGAAACTCCATAAATAAAATAAAAATTAAAAAAAAACACTTGGGTTACACATGGGTACATTTAAAAGAACAAGCAATAGCTTTTAATAGATTGGGAGACCTGGAATTCTATTTTTTCAAATATAAACTTTGAAGTGGCCACTACTGAAGCACTGGCCACTACTGGTGTGTTTACCTTAGTTATTGTTAAGATATAAATTTAATCTAGTGTAAATTTATTGCTTTATTGCCTAAAAACTCATCCAGAGTTAGCTTAGATAACTGGTGCGTGATGACGTAAGAAGGATATAACCAACAGTGACACACTAAAATTTCATAATTTAAATGAAAAATATTTGAACTTTAATGTTTGCATTATTAATTTAGAAAACAAAAACTAAGCAGTGTACATCATTTTAATTTTTTTTTGTGCATATTGCAATATTTGAGACGAAATCTCTGAAAGATATTATTGTTCAAAACTTTGATTTTCTCCAATGCTGCTTTCTTTCTTTCTTTTTTTTTTTTTGAGTTGTGTCATTTTCCTTGCCGGGTTGTGACATAATGATATTACATCAGTTATAACTTAAAGCAAGTGAACACATTTAAGTGCCAGAAACATAGGTTGACATAAGTTTCCCGTTGAACTTTTTGTGAATGAAATTACCCTTTGTCATTTGTTTTGGTTTAAGAGTTAAGTTTAAACTCGGATCTGTCAACTTTTTAAGGGAGGTTTTACATAATTTTATGCACGTTCATGGTTTATGTTATCTTGTGCATTATACTCACTACACACATAAGAAATTCAGTGCAATCAATTTGAATTACAGACGATACAAGCATTACTTCTGAAGATAAGCAATATCTATAACATCATAAAAATAATATTGTCGCTGCGTCTAAAGCAAATCACCCACTGAATAAAAAGCAACCCGACGACCAGTGCTCAAGGCTTTTCGCCCCGAGCCATCGTCGTGTTTAGGTCTACTTCCGAAAATCGTTTCCGGGTACTTGATACATCAAGATTAATGAAAATGATCCGAGAAAACGGCCACGAAGGAGGAAATGAGAGGGTCATCTTGCAGACGATAGGGTGTTTTATGATTTCGGTTTGAAAAGGGAGAGTAGGCAAGGCAGAATTTCGTTTTCCAAAATGGCACTTGATAGCGTTCTATGATAATCTTGTGTCGAACTGGACCGATTGCCCTTCAGCAACTTGAAAGTTATGTAGTTGGTTCTTTTCCGGGTGAAACTAAGGTACGATGATAACTTCAATTTTCAGACGCTTAACTGCTTTTCAGTTGAGATCAGGAATGTTTCAAACTTCAACTGACGCAGTTTGTTCTCAATTTACAATGCTTGTTACAATGTATAATTTTGGGAATAATCTTGCCTTACCTAAGTTATGCGACAGCGCTTAAAATTGGAAACTAATTGAAATAATATTAAATATATTATTTGATTAGTACCGCGTTAATATTTTCTTTCACGGATGATTTGATTTTTATGTCAAATATTTATCCAAGTATCTGTAATCTTTGATTTTTTACCTATTGTTTGGCATTAAAAAGATAGGTAAATAATCAACATTTACCTATCTTTTTATGGTAATCATTATGTAGCTCAGAGCCCTACAATATTTCTTGTTTAAAATGATCTTAAATTTGAAAAAGGGAGAATTTTTCTATTCTGTGTTAGTGAAATTATGGTAAAAAAAAAGTAATCGAAATTTAAACGCAAAATTGGTGTTTTTTTATATACCATGCTAAAGCTTTTTTACGAGAATTACCATTTTATGTTTCTTTTGGCCCAAACTAGTTCTAACTATAAAGGGATATGAAATTGTGCATTATTCAAGCACAAACAAAAGTTTCGGATTTCTATACACATTTTTTAAGCTTTTTCGTCAACACTGATACCTATATTTTTTGCGTACAGTATTTATTACAAGAATTATCATATTTAATACTGATGAAACGTTAAATTAAGCCGAAATAAACTGAAGTGCGTTTCAGGTATCACTCGTATATGGCTGGTAAAAATAAATTCAGAAGGAAAGAACTGAACTGTTCTCAAGCGGAAAAGGAAGATTGATGAGAATGATTTATACTGAATGCTATTTTATGCCACTTTCCCATAGAGATTCGAAAGTCGGCAGACGAAAGGAGTTGATGAAAATGATAAATGAATAAATGGGTAAAAGTGTTTCACTGTTATCCATTTATAATATGCGACTGAAGAAATGATAAACTTCGTGTGAGGTTTAGAAAAGTTTTTTTCTTTTCTTTCTTAAGTTATTAATTGTTCAATGTAGAAACCTGGCATTAGTATGTTTAGCATTCATGTAGTAAAATTCTGCCAATGGAAAAGTAAAAATAATGTTATATAGTCTAGTAAATTTCGAATTTTTTGTACCACAAATTTATAATTAAAAAAATATATTTAGAATTAGTTCCTCATTGTATGTAGTGTAAATCCTAAAAAGTCCTTTAAGTTCCCATGTGAGTTTCCATTCAAAATGGCGAATCAAAGATAACCACCCAGTACTTTTTGTTTTCCTTATAACTGGATCAAAAATGAATATGTATTTTTCAGTTCTAAAACAATCTATATGCTCTAAAAGTAATGCTGTTTCTATATATACCCTAAAATAACCAATAAAAAAGTAGAGACAATTATTTTGATACCAAAAGCTAAAATTTTTATTTTCTACGTAATTAGCAGTAAAACAAATAATCTTCTAAAATAAAGAACTGTTTATAGTTTTCCTTTTAAAATATTAACTAAAAAATGATTGATCAATTCCATTTATTGGATAACCAAGTAGTTTTTATTCCATTTCTGACAGAAATCTTGCTATTTCTAGCTTTGGAATGAGAATATGATAAGGAAAAAAAAGTGACCTTTAAAGAATTTTCAAAAAAAAAAATGCAAAAAATCATTCATTTAGTACTTTAAAAACTGGCATATAATATTTTATAGAAAAACTGCACAATATGTATATGGAAAAGATAGTAATGTCAGTAAAAATCTAGAAAAAAAACCCATCATCATTCAACATCGTCGTCATCCTCAGAAACTGTGCGCTGACACTCGTTTTAGCTCGTTTTCGCGTTTTCAGCTCGATTTTTTTTAGGCTAAGCTGACATTTAAGCATTGATTTCTTCATTAAATATATCAATAAAAAGGGAAGGAACTGTCCCACAAATTTCTTTTTGACACCATTGGAAAAAGGGACATTTTTTACTCCACTATCTCGACCTATGGTTGAAAAACTGAGCTTCTATCTCCAAAGGAAAAAAAGTTACAACCCTTTTTAAATAAAGTTCAAAACTCTCATGTCCATTCAAATTGTTAAACTTTTCTTTCGCATTTTAATTTCCTAAACTTATTTTATTTTGTGTTTCCATGGTTACACTTTTTAAATCCATCTTCCTCGATTTAATTTCTTAAAAGTATTTTAATATTTGTCGTCATTGTTTGAAAAGGATTTTTTGCATGATTTTTTTTTTAAATTAAAAAAAAGCCTGATTGTTGAATATACGTCACTTGATACAATTTGTATTTTCAAGTGAACCGGGCAAAGCCGGGCAACGCAGCTAGTTTACTATAAAGAGATAATGATCTGGCATTGAAAATAGAGTTTTCCTTTCCAGCTTTTCTGACAATAACTCAAAACTTGCTACTCGTTTAAATGTATGGAATCCGCCCGATGTTCTTTTAAAGACTCTTTTGTTAGGATAGCAAGTGGTTATGTGTTTTGTAAAATTGTTCTGTTAAATCTTAAATGCACTGATTTTTCAATGAATATTTTTTGACATGCAATAAATATTTAGAATATATCTTCATGCATTTGTATTGAACTATATCTCAATGATCTATCACACATTTTCACTGGAGTTCTGTGCAAACTTTCAAAAGCATTCCAGAGGGCGATTTTGCACTTTTCTGCAACCTTCAGACAACCGCCTAAAAATAACAAATCAGTATTATCTACAAATAAGAGATCAAATTCTTCCCTTTTTTATCGAACATTGTTTATTGCCAATATTTTAAGCACTTTGTGCCTTGACAATCTCTAAATATCAAAAAAAAGTAACGTCAAAGAAATTATGGCAGGAAGTCTGTGGCTGGCATGTGTCCAGGAGACCCCATAGCACCCACAGCCTTGACATTTTGTATAAAATTACTTCGATTTGCACCTGAAGTTTTTTTATTTAAAACTTCGAATTAGTTTTTTTGTAATTATTTTTAAGCTAAAATTTAACGTTAATTGCCTACTAAAGGGAGGAAAGATTTCCGACACCCCTTAACATTCCATATCGTTCGAAGAAGACTTTTTTTTCTGCACCAAAAAAAGCTTGTTTCAATTTTATAATTAATTGGAACATCAGATATAAGGGTTTCAATTTTCACGAAAAGTCTTAGATTCAACTCAGTTCAAGTCCGGAGCTAAAGAGCAAAATATATTACTTGAGACCGTGAATTTGAAAGCGACCTTTTCAAGCGTCCAAAACTGCCGTTTTACAATGCCTAGGGGCCCCATAGCACCTACAGCTGTGCAAGTTGGTAGAAGTCTGTTCCGATCCCGGGAAGGAGTGCTCTTTAAAACACTTTTACTTTTTTTCTTTGATGACTCTGTTATAAATATTTCTATTAAGTCCTTTTCATCTTGGAGTGGGAGCGGAATTGTGTTCTAATTATGCGCTCTTTGCTTAAATTCCATTTTCTACGGTAGGGGATTTCTTTTTGTTCGAAACGGAACTCACAACGCGTTTTTTAAACTGATTCTTTTTAATAGATAGTTTAAATCTTTGTGAATCAAATAAGATTGTGCAGCGATCTTCGGAGGTTTGGGAGCGCCAGCGAGAAGGGGGCAGAGCTCCCTAGTATTTTTAACAATTGCAATAATTTCTCAAAGATGTAAACTAACATTATCGTGTTTCTTTTTCAGTATCTTTCCAAGCATTGTGTGGTATAGCCTATATCTATGACAGAGCACGGTTGCTGAGATTCTGGTTCGGGGTGAAGCCCATCGTGCTTTTCTTCAAACCGGAGACCGTCGAGGTAAGAAACATGGCATGCCTTACTCACTAACTCAATACTTAAGTGTATATATGTATATTCAAAAGAAAAAAAAAGTGACATTTCGTCTGACTACAAATTGAAATTAACAGCAGAAAAAGTTACATTATGCAATTTGCATACTTAAGTGGATGTGTTGAAGGAGCTATGATTGTTTTGTGCGCATATTTATTGTTTTTGTACAAAAATAAAATAGGCTATTATTGGGATTATGCTTAAATTCAAAAAATGATAAAAATTTGTATCTCTGCTTATTAAAATGTACAGATTTGAGTAACAATATAAGCAATAATTCGTACTTCCGACTTTTGTCGGATACCTTTTCATCCATAAGATCATTTCCTTTGCATTGAAAAAAGGAGTTCATTGTAACGCTGAAACAAGTATTTGGAGTAATCTGCAATTTGTGTTTTTTGACGTTGTTATTTCTTATTTTACATTGTACTATGTCTAGAAAAAACAGAACAATTTAGTGACCAATGCGTAAGTAATTTTAATTCATTAGCATTCAGGCATGATTCTGGAGATGGGAACATTTTTTGACGCTTTAGGGATGGTTTTAAGCACAGATATATCTTATGATGATGGGATAATTTGTATACTTACTATTAATATAAGTAACTAGATGCAATTGCTATCTTTTATCAACGAAACACATAAAATGTTAATTGAAAATAAAGCATTCAAATTTTATACCAAGTTAATCTTTGTAAAAGTATGATGTAATTGTCATAACCATTGTCAATTTACAGAAGCTAAACCAACAGTTTAAAAAAGACTTTCCCGTTAACTTGTAACCAAGCAAAAAATCAAATAAGTTACTTTTTTGAAATGCATCCTGACCTTTTACGGAGTTCAAAATGTTTCTTAAAACAAAAACTATTTTGTTCAAAATTTTCTCCGGGTGATTCCAGTATTCAGTGTTCAAGAAAAGGTGCGCGATAAAAGAGACGATCAAAAAAATATAGGGCACCTAAAAATCAATATCCCTGCTCAATTTGTAACGCATTTTTATTTTTCTATGATATGGTCAATTAAAAATAGTTTGGTTTGTTGTTTGGGTTAAGATGTGCTGTAGTTAATTTGGTTATACTGGATTTTTTTTTTTTTTTTTTTTTTTACACCAGACTGATCTGATACATTATTTTTGTTCGCACAGAACATACCAGCTTAGTAACTACACTTTATCTCAAAAAATAAGCAAAAAACAGTAAAATAAATATACAAATAGCTCGAGATGACAAAAGGTCACAGTAACAAAATCTTCACACGTTTCTTGCTATAAAATGTGAAATATTTCCACAGTAATATATTGCACAGTAATACTCGTGGCTGTGAAATGCACGATATCTCACTTCAGTAGTTGTTTCTTTTGTTGCGTTGAATGTTACGCATATTTGACTCTCATTTCTTCATTTCTTTGTTTAAATTTCGTAAAATGAGTCTGCATTTCCATTAGAAGTGATTACACACCCTACTGATAAATTCATTATTGTTTATGAATCACAATTGAAAACATTTTTTTTTCGCGTGACGTTGGTATTTTTTCTGCTCAAGTTCTGATCAAGTTTATTGATCTGCAATATGCATAAGTTGATTACTAGGTTTGTTCACTTATTTTTTGAAGTATAATGTAGAATTAAAAATTTAACATCTTTTACTCTTAAACTGGTAGAAAAATTCAACATTAACTTATTAATTAAATTGCAAATTTCGCTTGTTTTGAGAACTTGAAATATCCAGAAATTCTTTTTGGAATGGTTCGGGGACCCTTACTCTTGAAGCTTTGACCATTTTATGAGAGATTCATGCTATTATTATTAGGAACCTTTAACATTCATGAGTGGTTGTATTTTTTGGAATACGATTTTGAAGTAATTTACAGCGGCAGTTGAAAAATATTCATTGCAACGATATAGTTTGATACAATGAAACCTGTGTAAGTTGACCATCTTTGGTGCAGTACTGTAGTGATCAACTTAGACAAGTGGTCCACTTATGGAGGTAAATAAGTATGATCAATGACTAATTCTGTACCTGAAAATAGCGATCAACTTAGACAGGTGGTCAGTTTAAAAGGGTGGTCAACTTTACAGGTTTTACTGTAGTTCGTTTCCTGCCAGCGACAAAGTGATGCGACTCTGTGAGAAACAAAACCCATAACAATTAGGTTCCGTTTTTAGGAACTTCAGCTTACACCGTTTAAGTTATGAAGCATGTAAGCTTGCTTTATTGGAATGATGTTTTGCTGGAAGGAAACTCAATTTACAGGGACGTTCGTAGAGCTACCAATCGATTTTATTCTACACACTTAATGATTTAAATTTAACAAATTTATATAAACTGTTTTAACCATCGAATAAAATTAAAATTGATTTACCTAAAAAAAGTACAATTTTGGACTTTTGGTTAGTTTTCATTTTCAATTTTTTAACACTACTTGAAAATACTTAAAACCTGTAGCTCAGTAAATTTAGACGGAAAATAGGGTCGATGCACCATAAATTTATTTTTCGCTGAATTTTTCAGGAGAAGTTCCTGAACATGTATAGAATGAATATTAAAAAGTCCCCTAAGTTCGCATGTGATCTTCTATCCAAAATGGCGGATCAAAGATGGGCGCCTGGTACATTTTCCTTCCCTTAAATCTATGTCAAAAATGAAGATTTTTTCAGTTCCGTAAAAAGCCTGTAGGTTGTAGAAATAATATTGTTTCGATACATAACCTAAAATATAAAACCCCTAATAAAAAATTTCAAACATTTGTTTTGACACCAAAAACTGAAATTTCTGTATTCTATGTAATATGCTGCCGAACACATAAGCTACCAAAATAAATAATAACTATTGGTGGTATTTAAAAAATATATTTTCACCCATATCTTAAGTCATTAATTTTTATTCTTCTGCTTTAAAAAATGCTAAGTACTTTGTTTGAATTGATACTTGTGTTTTACCGACATTTCCCCACAAAAGCTAGAAACTTATTATGATCTGCGAATTGTGTTTTTTGTCCGAAATGCTAAATTTTCCTTTTGAAAAATTCATTACTGATCTGTTTAGCTCCTTGAAATTACCATTAATCGTGAAATGGTTCCAAATTCCTTGTTTGATAGTAAGTGAAAATTTGAAAAAAAAAAAAATCACAACAACGATAAAAAAATTAATCTAAAACGGGTCAACATTTTAATTTTTAATAAAAAATATAATTGTTATCTCATAATCGTATTTTTTGTGCATTTTAGATAGCAAATTGTTACTTAATGATTTTTCAAAAATATATTTCCATATAATAATGTGAAAATGGAAAAAAAATACTGCCTTCATTTTTACAAAGTTCTTTTGAGGAATTGGAAGTTAAAATACGGAAAAAAAGAGTTATTAAGAAATGAGTGTTCTGCGCAGTCTTCCAAAGCTCTTCGCCCTGATAGCAGCTTTTCTCAAATATAACAATAATTTACGAGTCTCAAACATGAATTTGCCCATCAACTTCCCTCACTTTTTGATTTGGTTTCTCTAAGAAAGGATAAAATTTCTTATGCACACGTTGGCATTGGACGAGTCAGATATAAAAAGACATATTCCTCAAATACCTCAGGTTTCTTCAGAAAAACTTGTCTTTATGTGAGGCTTTGGTTTTTAAAGGATACACTGGTGCATTACCAACTAACATTGTGAAAAAACAAAGAAGGGTATTGCCGAAAATAGTCTGAGTCTTTTGCTTTTTGAAGAAAATGTACTGGCAACGACTAAATAGACTAACTCTTTACGGAATTCTGAGAACAAATCAAGATCAATTCAAATTATGATAGAATACTTCCGATTAGGAGGAATCACTGTTGTACAACTGAATAGGAACGCTTATGTATTAATTTAATCAATTGCATTCAATACATGCCAGTACAGCTCCAGATCAGTCGCAGTAACATGTACTTATATAGATCTGCTCTCGATTCTAATTGAAAGAGGAATGCCGAGACACTACAGTACTTTTTACCCTCAAACTAATTTAGTACAAAGAAAAATATTTCAATATATTGAAGATACCAGAAGCATTGGGTCCCTAGAAGGATCCTCTTCTTTTTCTCCACGCAACCCACAAGATGTGACTCCACGTCAGCTCTATTCAGAAAATGTAAATCTTGAGCTTTCGAGTAGCTACAAGAAAACATTAAACTGCTTTCTCTGATCTCACAGCTCGTTAGTTTCCAGCTTGATTCATCCAGAAAACGTCATCCAGGTTGCAGAAGTGTTGCTGAAACATCTTTTTGGTGGGAGTAACACTGAACACTCTAGACATCCTGCGTTACAACCGCTATAATAATTAAGTAACCAACACTCCTGCAAAATTTAAAACCTGGCAACTCCTTCACTCAGGAAGCTTCACAACATCCATTTTGCGTTCATTCAAAAGTACAACAGTGGCTTAAGAAAAACATGTATCTAATACAATGGGGATGTGTAATGGAAGAAGGTGGACTGTTCACAACGCTTTCGTCACTTCCCGAAACTTCCAAAGGAATTCTGGATTTAATGTTTTGTGACTACAAATTAACAGTACTTATGTGAGACTGTGATCTAGATGCCAATGAAAACGCTTGTGAAAATGACCTGTTCCAAGTTTTGCATGCATTGTTTAAGTGAAACATGCAAGACTTCAGTTTCTGTGCAGTTTCGAAGATGAGGATATTGAACGATGCTTTTTTTTTCTAGTTTTTTACTGACCTTACTATCTTCTTATATATTTTACAGGATTTTCAATAATATATTATACATCAGTTTTTATAGTACTAAATTAATGAAATTCTGCATTTTTTTTGTAAAATCTTTATAACTCACTTTTTTTCCCTTATCGTATTCTCATTCCAATGCTAGAAATAGCACGATTTCTTTCACAAATGGAATAAACGCTACTTGGTTATTCAATTAGTGGAATGTATCAATAATTTTGCAGTTAATATTTTTAAAAGAATAACATAAAAATTTCTTTATTTTAGTAACGTATTTGCTCTGCTGCGTATTACGTAGAAAATAGAAATTTTAGCTTTTGGTGCTAAAACAATTGCTAGAACTTTTTTGTTGGTCATTTTCGGGTATATATCAAAGCAGTTTTACTTTTAGAGCTTACGGGATTTTTTAGAACTAAAAATTCTTCATTTTTGACCGAGTTATGAGGAAGGCAAAAAGTACTAGGCGGCCATCTTTGATCTGCAATTTTGGATGGAAGCTCACATACTAACTTAGAGGACTTTTTAGGTTTTACTCTGCATGCTACGAGGACTTAATTCTAAAAACATTTACTAATTATAAATTTGTGGTGCAAAAAATCCTAAATTTACTGGGCTACTGCAGTTTAACAAATGCTTACAGATGCACTAATAAATATATTTTAACTTTAAGTCTTTTGATACAATTTTTTATTGCTCCCTTTAGAGGTTTTGAGCAAAAATCTTTCGGATCCAACGCCCAACTAAAATAACAGTTTTAAATAAAAAGTATATCTTTTTATTGATACCCTTCGATTCATCTTCTTTGTGGTAAACTAATAATTTTAAAAGGCAATTTATTTAAACCTACCAACCAGCAACAAACTGCCGACCCGATTTTTAGGGGTTATATTGAACGCCCTTATTAATTCATAAAATTTATTGCTTCTCGATGAAAGACATCCGAGCAAGAGCCGAGTTTCTACATCTACGAGGAGTATTATTTTTAGTTATATTCTTTACTAATAATAAAGCTCAAAGTCTGTCGGGATGTCTCTCTGTGACGCGCATAGCGCCTAAACCATTCGGCCTATTTTCACAAAATTTGGCTTAGAATTAGTTTGTAGCATGGGGGTGTGCACCTCGAAGCGATTTTTTTGAAAATTCGATTTTGTTCTTTGTCTGTTTCAATTTTGAGAATGTTTTATCGAGGAAAATTATCATAACGTGGACGAGTAAATTACCAAATTATCATATCGTGAAACCTTAACATGGGCGAGCAAATGACCATAGCAAATTGGCGAGAAATTTATCATCCAATATTTGTAAATATACAGGTGAACCAAATAATCTTTTAATTTTCTACTACGCACAAAGCCGTACGAGTATCACTAGTGTTAAATAAAATGTAAAGAAAAAGCTTATTGACAAAACTCATAATTTGTTACATTGATTTTTTTTTCTTTTTTTGCACACATACGATTTAGTTCTACTTTTTTTTTTTTTTTTTGAGAGAGAGAAATAGGTGTTATAATATACCAAAATAAGATGGATGCTTCTGCAAATGCATGTAATTTTGGTCAGTCGCTTTTGTTCGGCTTGGTATATATAAATAAAGCAAAGAATATATGTTTATATATATGTGTGTGTGCATATATATGCAATATATGTGTGTATGTATTTATGTTCCCTCAAATCCTCAGTTTCTGTCGGATCTCGACCAAATTTTGCAGGGTGGCACTTAGGCACCCAAGAAGGAACCTGTTGGGATTTTTGAACGCCAAAACAATACCGAACCGTTCGGATTTTTATTTCTAGAAACGAAAATGGTATGAGGGCGAAAAAATGTTCTCAAAAACTAGAATAAAATATCCACAGAAACCCTTGATATTTCTGCGTCAGATAAAATTTATTCCATTGTTCCAAGGCATTTAGAACTGGAATTATGACTGTTTTTAACTAATTTCATGCTAAACTGTAGTCAAGCCTTCAATCAGAAATTCACTGTTGATCACGATCATTGTTGAACAATGCTTTCATTAAAATTTGTAGCGTAAAAAAATCATTTAGAAGAAAGATCTGTTGCCATTTTATTTCTCGAATAAGAACAAATAAAGTTCTGCCTTTTGTTTTGAAGATTTTCCTGTAATCGCGGGATTAAAAATTTTTATGTTTTTGATAATTTTTCCGCAATGTGTCGGGAAATTTTACGTATTTTGTTTTTGTTCAAGTCTGATTGTTGAACACGCGTCACTTGATGAAACTTTAACTTTTGAGGTAGACCGTGCAAAGCCGGGTGATGCTGCTAGTTATAAAAATTATAAACAATTTCAGATTTTAAAAAATATTCTGGCTTCAAATGAGAATTTTAATAAGTGCTTAATGTAGTAGTTACACAAAAACGTATTACTTACTAATATTTATATTATTTTTGTTTACCGTCTGACCCTGATTTCATTAGTATAAACTAAAAAAAATGCATTTCCGCTTTTAAAGCGAAAAATTGCAACTATTCTTTTAGAAAGAATTCGATATCTTTTGGAACTAGTTTTTTTTAAATATATTTTAATGATCCTCTGTCATAATATGTGGTTAATATATAATTTATAACAAGTATTGCGTATCTAAACTGGTTTTCGAAAGCTAATCGAAAATAATAACTATCCACATAAGATTACAAATCCAAAATGACATTTAACCTCAAATACTTGTAATTTAAATTCAGTTTGACTAGACTCTGAAGTTTCAGCTAAAATTTTCCAATGCCTCTCCTGAAAAATTTATTGGCTTTGCGTTGTATCCCCTCTTGCCTCGGAAGTGAAATACAAGTAATCCCATTTACTCTTTTTATAACGAATGCAATGTGGTTTCTTAAAATTATGAATTAACAGATAACATTTTAGAAAAATAATTTGACGCGTGTAATTATGACGATTTTGAAAACTCTTAACCCATGAGTCATTCATTATTCTTCAGGCAAATGTCATGTGTAAAGCATCATCATAGCACGAATAAATTCTGACAGTTGTCCCTTGTACTGGAACAAAGAAAAAAAAGGAAAGATTTTTTATGTTAGGAACTAATGGGCTCCAATGTTTCAGAATGCATCAAAGATGTTTTCCCTGGAACAAAAAATTGAGGCCAATCGGAACTATATGAAGCATTAGATTAAAGGTCACGTCGAACTTTATGATCCTTTGAATTCTTTGGTTCTTCGAATAGACCTGAGGCAAATCAAGTGAACCATCAGGGGCGTAGCTAAGGGGGGGGGGTTTTGGGGACAAACCCCCCCCCCGAAAAGTTAGTCTCAAAAAAAAAAGAGAAAAAGAAGAGAGAAGAGAAAAAAAAAGAAGAAAAGGAAGAAATTCCAAGCGATTATATATATAAAAGAAGTAACCCCCCCCCCCCCGAAAGTCGGGTCTAGCTACGCCACTGTGAACCATTAATGAGAAACATCTTGAATAAATCATGGCCTACAATCTCAGAAAATAGTTATTGTATTGATGCCACTAGCGAAAGACACAGTTATTATACAACTTATAATGATGAGATTATGTGAATTTAGCAAAACATTCTTCAAGTTGAAATTATTAAACATTTGATGGCTCGTGAGTGGGATACCAGGACTCAAAAAAGATTTTAAACGTCAGTAACCCTAAAAATACGGTTATACGTTTGCCACCATATTTTTCAGTATTATAATTAAACTGTAGTTGGGGCAAACCTAACCTGCAGAGTCGTAATGGTGCGGTTAGGATCTACGTAGGCTTCTGCCAGGTTGGGTTCACTCAACTATACCAGCGCGTGATACTGAATGTATCTCTTATTTTTAACGTCACATGCAATTAACCATGAACGAGATAGTACTTGTGAATCAGGATTAGATTTGTCAGGAATGGAAAATTACGAAGCATCCCATATTCAGTTTTGGTCTGCGAAGTGTTGACGAAAGTACATTATGACTACAATACTTTCCATGGGTTTCATGAGCTCTTACATAATAAACACAACAGAAAGAAGCAAAAAGTGCCGCAAGCCTCCTCAAAATCTGCAGCAGTCAAAGACCTGTCTCATTTAGAAATTTCTTTCAAGAACTCATTACACTCTGAAATCTGATAGTCAAAAAAGCTTCCACAATGAAAAGTCGGAAGCTTTTTCACTGTCATTCACTCGCACTGTCTTGACTTACTGACAGCTGGATACTTGTCATTTCTAATCGCAGTAAAATAATCAGATATGAGCCATCAGTTTTAACTGACACTTGAATGTTGTTGTTAATCTGACGCAAAGGATGTTCATTAAAATCTTGAAATAGATATGCTTCAGTCACTTTAATTACCCACTTGCTTCTTAGAGGAATATTCCAGAATTAAGATACTTGTTAAGTCTATTTTTTGTTTCTGAAAATGTGAGTACTGGAATGCAAGAAAGAACAAACTCAATGTAAAACAGTGTATTATGATGAAGAGTCTGTGATAGAAATATAACTTCCTTTAAAAATAGGTTTTTAAATGTTTTAGAGGAGCGTATTTCGACTTTTTTTAACCAGCGGACCAACAAAACATTTTTAAAAAAATGAGGATCAGTGAGAATTTTTCCTTTTCGGAATCTTTTTACTCCCTCACCGTTAAAATATTTTGAAAAAAAATTTCGGACCAGTAAGTTTTTTTTTTTTTTCGTTTTTTAGGAAAAAAAACTACAAATCGCATGTTATTAAAAACTTGTGAAAAAGGATTTCGTACCCTCGAGGATTTTTTTTAGCAAAAATAAATGAATAAAACTTTACATAGTATTAAGGAACTCTCACAAAAATACTCAAGTGTTAGGATTAGTAATTTTTGTAACAATTATGTGTAGGTAAATTAATATTTAAGGAAAAACATAGACATTTTTTAAAAAAATGATCACAAAATACATGTAAAAATGTCATACAGGATATTATAAATGTTTTTTTTTTCTTTTTTAAGTAGGAAGTTTTTTTTAATTTAGACAAGCAAAAGTATCTGAGAAACAGCAGCATTTTTCTGGGGACCAGTGCCGGTCCAACGGATCCCCAGTTGAGAATCACTATTTTAGATTACTTCAAATATCTAGAGAACTATGTTACCGACGAAAGCCTTGTCGTTCATTTATGAAAATTTCACGAATGCATATATTTTTAAAGTATACTGCATATATAACTTTTACAAACTCGGGTCGATGCAAAAAAAAAAAGATTTTCATTATCTAGTTGTCACAAAGCAGAGATAGAAACCGACACTCTCATAGCCATTGTCTCTCTCAAGAAATAAAGTTGCTTGTATGTAGCCCCTGAGTGAAAACAACATTTGTAATTTTATGGGGAAAGTAGAATTTAATTTGTCAGGCTACCAAGTAGACTAAGAATATTACTTTTGAGCCACAACAAATGATTGAAATGTTCTTCAGCATCATAAAACAGCAGGAATAGACTTTTATATCTGTGAACCTTAAACATGATTTAAAACAATAACTCTGCTAGTAATTTCAAAGATATATCTGTTTATTTCAATCATATGAAATGGATAAAAGAGTTTTGCAATGACAGCGTAAAATGTTTATACGGAACATTTGACTAAGAAAAAGAAGTGTGTTATTGCTTTTCTTACCGCTCGCAAATGATTTTTTAGCCATTACGAAGTATTTTAACAAAAGGCCCTTAATTTATAGTGAACTGCTCTTTCTTGAGTTATAAATAAATTAGTTTTGTAGAAATTTTATTTTCAAAGAAAAGTTATGTTTTGGTGCAAATAATGCAAAAAAAAAAAAAAAAAAAAAAAAAAAAAAGATGAGTTGTTTTAAATGTTAGAAAACGTTTATTTTTATGCAAAAAAGAAAAAAAAAGGAATAAACATGTGTAGCAACATTTTTGAGTAAATGGAAAATTTAGCTACAGTTTCAACATAGTCTTTTCGCTCATACACGTGTAATAAATCTAATTTTTGTTCTCCTTTCGAATAAAGTTATTTTCAATGCTGAAAAAGACCCATATCAATTGAAGTCGCTTTAAGAGAGACTGATGATACAGGAACGAAAAAAAAAAAAAAAACTAAAAATCCGTTTGCTTTGCTACTCAGATATACTCGGAAAATTATTAAGTATTAAGTGGGGACAACCGAAAAACAATCCTGCCAACCCTAAATACGTGAAAAATTTGACGAAGCATATTTTTTGGTGCTGTACAAGATTTTTTTTTCCTAAACTATATCTAGGGCTAACAGTTATTACATATTGGCTTTACACTACTTTACATTTTTATTTCAAAATTCAATATTATTATTATAATTATAAAAAATATTGTTATTGCTTTAAGCTGTAGAAAAGAAACTAAATTAAGTTGTATTTGTACATATATTAAGTACAAGATGATTAAATACAAGTAATTTGTATTGGTGGTTGTATATTTACATGTTTAGAGCTTGAAACTAAATTACATGATTAGTAAAAAAAAAATATTTGAAGGCATAAAAGTTGATTAATTTCCAAAAAAAAAAAAAAGCGCATAGTTAAAAGAAACATAAATAGCAGTTGAAGTATCGTATGTTCTATTTTGTAAATTGAGAAAAACTTTTTCTTACAAGGCAAGCATTTTGCTAGTCTCTACATAGTATAAAATGAAGTCTCCAAAAAGCGTCTGTGTGATTGAAGCCGCAGAACTCGAGAACTACCTGGCCGATTACTCTGAAATTTTCAATTTGTTCCTTTAAGTCCTGAAAAGGTTTGCAGACCAGTTTTAAAAAAAATCGATGAATATTTCTTTATTTTTATTTTAATTTAGGCCCAATTTTCACATAAATTCTTAAATATGGCGGTGAAGAATTACTTTCACATAATAATATTATATATCGTTGGAAAAAGTAGAATTTCCCGCGTTATACGCAATTTGTTTCAATGCTCTAACCTACTTACGGCTGGAGTTATTCTTTTTTTAGCTCGAATTTGTTTACGCTTAACTAAAATTTAGGCACTACTTTCTTCATTAAAACTATCAATAAAAAGTGAAGGAATTGGCCCACAATTTTCTTTTTGACACAATTGAAAAAAGTTACATTTTTTACTTCGGATATATCTCGACCAATGGTCGAAAAACTAAGCGTCTATCTCCAAAGAGGAGAAAAAAAAGTTGCAAGCCTTTTTAAATCGAATTCGAAAACTCTCATCTCCATTCCAGTTGTTAACCATTTTATTTTCACGTTTCCACAGTTACGTTTTTGAATCCACTGTTGCTTTCAATCTTTATCATTTTACTTTCTTAAACTCATTTCATTTTGTGTTTCCATGGTTACGTTTTTTAAATCCATCTTTCTCACTTAAAAGTATAGTAATATATCTGCGGGGAATTTTGCATGATGTTCTTTTTTTCTTTTATTTAAGCCTGATTGTTGAATATACTTCACTTGACACAATAGTTATTTTCAATGTAGACCTGACAAAGCCGGGCAATGCAGCTAGTTAATATATAAAAAAGTTACCAACTTGCAAACTGAAGTTTTATGTGCTTCTTAGTTGTTTATTTTATTTTTTTAAACATGAATTAAAATATTTTTTTTTCCAATCTTATTTGCTTCTACTTCTCAGTTTCCAGTCCTATGTCATACCTACTGATATCGTTATTTTATTTTTTAGGTTGTGTTAAGTAGCAATGCATTGTTGGAGAAAACATTTGTATATGATTTCTTAGCACCATGGTTTAAACAGGGACTAATTACAAGGTAATAACTACTATTGAAATTAAAACACTGTGGTATTTCCATTGATACAATTAATTCGTTCTGTACAGTGATTCGACTTGAAATTATTTTCAAGTACGAATGATTATTTTGTACTATTTTGTTTCATATATTTTAGTTACCTTTTTTGTTAAATATACTCAAATAAGACAAAATACCGGATTTATCATAAATTTTATTTCTTACTGTTTCGTGTATCACTTGTCCAAGTTCCAATAAAACGCACATCCCGATTTAAGACAAACTCTGAGGCTTATATTTAAATACGAACTCTACAAGTGTGGTAGGTGGAAGTAGGTGGCTTAGCTCAGACCATACACGATAGAGAAAAACCATCTACCAAAATTTTAATATTTTTAATCTAGAGCAGAAATCGAACAAACCTTCAGAGGCATTAGAACACTGAACACATCGAAAAACATATTATTAGGCAGAAAAATCGTTACGATGGACTCGAATTTCGCGCACTTGTACAATATTACTCAAACCTCAGAGTGAATTCCTCCATTTTTAAAAACGTTCTTTAAAAGGTCCCAAAACAAGAATCTTAAACAAAGTTGCTTTTACATCGAAGTGCACAATCCGCCTAAAATTTCTCGTTTTGCCGCAAGACTATAATATTTTGTGGGAACTTGGAGGATTTTGTGAACACGTCAGATCAAACGTGCCATACGATTTCGAATTTGGTGTCTTTATGAAACCCTTAAAAAATACACGAATTGATGTTTGGGCTTCGGGCTGAAAATTAGATTGCGCATCAATTATAACAAGCATTATAAACGTTTTAAATTTTTGGAGCATGGTTTTTAATAAATACTCAGCTCGATCTTTTCCCGCCTTTTGTATAATCAGCGGGAAGAAAAATATAGAAGTGAGGATGAAATGAATTTGAAATATTTTCCCATTCTAATGTCATCTCTTTCTTTTCCCTTAATTTAATAGAACTACCCTCCTTTTTAATAGAACTGTGCGTTTGGTAATAAGTAAAAATATAATGTAACTGTTTAGTGCTCCTGTGATGTGTATTATTAAACGTTAATTTCCGACAAAATGTATTTAACAAACTGCAAATTATTTTTGCAGTACACTTCCAACATCTTGTTTTGCTTCTTAACAATTTAAGGGGCGCGTCAATTTTTGGGGTAAACGAAAAATTGAAAATTTGATGATTTGAACAAGAATATGAGCGTACGAAAAAAATATTTTTTTGTTATTCTGCCATCTAATGTTGTTTATTGAATTTAAAAGAAGAGGACTCAAGCGATTTTAACTCAAAAAATTCAGAAAACACAGAGAATTTTTTTTATAAATTAGTGGTTTCACAGTGCGACCACTGCCCCTGAAAGGGTTAATGTACAATAAAAAATAACTTTTTCTCGTTTAAAACTTTTGCAATGCTTCAAAAAACAATATTTCGTCTTTTTTGGCCTTCATTTATGCTTTTAATGAATAATAGATGAATTATAAATTGAATTTAAAATTTATTAACTGTGCTTTGCAGGCACTTGCTTCGGTGTATTCCTCCTGATTCTATTTTATAACATAATTCTTTCCTTAGATATTAAAAAAAGTACAGATTTAAGATAATTCCGAGAGGAAAGATTTATTTTGTTTTCCGTTTATGGTGTATTTGGTTGTTGATTTATTTATACTTTGATATTTTTAGTTGAATTTTAAGTGTTACAATATTTTATTTCATTAATGTTTGTACCACTTTCTTTAATAAACAAGTAGTTTTTTTTTAATTTATAATTCTTGGAATTATACTTCGGTCCAGTGAAAGTAAAATTTTAACGCAACAGAACTAAAGGGACGGAAGTAATGGGATGAAAGGGACGTCTTATATTGGTGAATATTAGAGTACAAGTTGGAGATATTTTGTCAAATTTAAAGTCTAAAGTGGACCAAATCCAGAGACGCTTGTACATGCAACCATGTTTCTACTTTCTTTTGCAGTTTTGATGCAAAAAATGATGTTCTTAACGTTTCTTTAGACTAATCTACTGGTTGCCGAAAGGAGAGGACGAAATAATGTCATAATAAAATTTTGTACCATTGAAAAATTGCATGTTCCGCCTAATGGTACAATTTATTCCTCCTTTTTACTCCAACTCGTATAAGTAATAATCAATAAAAATTTCTTACATCGAGTAGGAATCGTTAGACTAAATCGCTATATTAATTCATATGAGTTTATCTTCCCTTCAAAAACTCAACACAAGTACTGAATATTTAATTTATGAGTCAGCAGAATAACTAAAGGACATCAAAACGTTTATCAAATTTATTTTATTGTGAATTTTTTTTTTATTTTCTTAATTTTATTTTTCAATATATTGCAGTTCTGGGGCAAAATGGCGCAAGAGGAGGAAGCTTTTAACCCCAGCTTTCCACTTTAGAATACTGGATGATTTCTTGCCCGTCATTGACAGCCACGCTCGATTCTTGGCGGAGAAGTTGAGGGAACAAGTCGGGAACAAATCGTTTGATCTGGTCCCCTACATTACATTATGCTCACTGGATATCCTGTGTGGTAGGAGGTTTACATTTTCTCTAATCGTCATCGTCAAATGCAAACTATTACCATTTTTAAGAGAAATATTTTTATGGACTGTTGGTCGCAGGTCAACAAACTTTTCTCAGATAAATCTCAAATTGACCTGCAATTTATGAGCCTAAGTAAAATTATTGTCTGAAATTCCATGAGTTTGCATTCACCCCCCACCCCCTTTTGGGAGAACGAGGCAAAATATTTAGAAAATTTTTGGAAGAAGGAACACAAAAAAAGTTCCTGAAATTTTCTGGTAAAAAGTACGGGCACCCATGTACTTTTAACCGTAAAGCCTTTTTTTACTGCAAAACTTTACGGTAGAAAAACGACAACGTTGTAATTATTTTGTCTAACAAGAAAAACGAGTTTTAACCCAACCAGCGGGTTATGAACCTGGATCTCGATGATCACAGGACGGCGTTCTAGGCACTACACCGACGAGGAGCAGGGGCGGGAAGGGAGGAGCGAAAACGGAGAATTATACAATTATACGCTATGCACCATCAGTCACGTGGTGTACTAACTGATCTTACAATCACTTCTTTTTCCGTTAAAATTTACTGTAAAAATGTCTCTCACTGTAAACACTACATTTTACAGAAATATTTATACTAAAATTTTCCCGAATTATTAATAGTGGAGATGTTTTGAATAAATTTTTTAGAGCAGTGGCCTATGAACCCAGACATTATTCCTTTCACTGAGAGCAAACGTAAAAGAACTAATGCCTGTCTAAAAGGATAAATATCATTATACTTATATAAAGTGTTTGAGAATGTCGGGAATAAGGCAAAAAATGCGCATACTTGCAAAAAAAAAACTTGATTTACAGGAAAAAAAAAAAAGGAAACCTTAATGAGTAAATCCGCAAAACAAAACAATCCGATGTGCCCACTTTAAAACAAGATGACCTAAATGAAATTAATAACAATCAAATAGAAATTTAATAATTTTTTTTAATCAATGAAATTAACTAAAACTAAATTTGCTACATTAATATAAAAATTTTAGCATTTTCAAGTAATTTTTATTATATTTTTTAAATTAATTTTTACTATAAGTAATTTTATTGAGAAAGTTGACGTATTTTGCGCAATATTTAAAAGCCAAAATTTTGCAATTGAAACTGGAGGTAGTAAAATTATGATAAAAATATTTTCATAAGAGAACTTTTGCATTTCAGCTCCCAATTTACAACATGTATCTAATTCCATTCATGTTTCCTCTATTGAAGAAAATCTCCATGCTGAAGAAAGCAATATGCAGAACAGAAAACATTGAACAGAAGTCACGTGAGCAAAAAAAAAAAAAAAAAAATGCTGAGGTTATCAATGTTTGACATGAAAATTACTGTCTTCACGTTACGTTTTACGAAACACGAATTATCGTCAACTTCATTTACGACTATTCGTTTTGAACCCAATGACTTGTCATGAGTACGTTGTTTGTGACGATTGACTGACAGCCAAATAGATCTCCAGGTGAAGTAATTGTAGGTTCCGTGTAAAGGTCGCATGCAATGAAAAATCTGTCCTTCTGCATTGGATAGACAACTTATGTTCTCCGATTTTCTTCGAAGAAAGAGAAAAGTGAAGACATTTGCAATGTATGAACTATGTGGGATGAACTAATTGGGCTTACAATATGGATATCGAAGTTCAAAATTGAAATAAGGACATTCGAATACATAACAAAAACTTGTTTCTTTATCTTTTTTTTTTTTTTTTTTTGCCGACTTCTTTCCTGATCAGTTTTTTGTGAATTATTAGATTTATTTCTATTGAATGTATTGTTGTTTACTTTTTCTGTTTCAGAAACGGCCATGGGAAAATATGTTGGAGCACAAAAGAAGGACACACCTTACATAAAGGCTCTTAGCGCGTAAGTTTCTAATGTGTCTTATTTATTATAGCAGTAAAGTTTGCAAAATGCTTAAATAATGAAAATATTTTTTTCGTTGTTTCTAATAATCAGAAAATCTTTGTTTGCTTTAAATGCCAAGATTTTTTTTTTTTTTTTTTGAAAGAAGCTTAAAGTTGCATACTTTTACCCATTTTATTTTAATTTATATTTATAGCCATCGATTTATACTTTCATAACATCTCACGTTGAAATTTTTAATTTAAAAATATTTTTAGGAACTGAAATGATTAGTAATAGATTGAAGAAAAAATAACGCATAAGTTTTTAGAATTAAAAAAGAAAAATCTTAAAACAAGCTTAAAAAACAAAACTAATTCAAGACAGAGTTTGGAATAGGGGGAAGTAGATTTGCACAAGTTAAGGGGTCACAGTATCTTTCAAACTTTTTTTTTTTAATTCAAGTAAATTTTATATTTTTTTGAAACTATAACATGTATACTTATTTCTTAATCAATAATTTACTTTCAAAATTTAAAAATATTGCCTACTTTTTTAAAAATTCAAAAAATTGAGGAAATTTCAATATTTTAAAATCCCTAAGGCTTTTTTATTTTTGCACTAATTAAAAAAAAGTTTTTTGCTAAACGATCACTATAATCATCTCTAAAAAACCGTGCATTCATTTGCTTATGAGTTTATTAGAAAATTCTTGGTGATTAATTATGTAAAAAAATCAAAGTTTTTTTTTTAACCGACTTCAAAAAGGAGACGGTTATCAGTTCATACCGTATGTATGTTTTTTTTTGTCCACTCACAGCTTCTCACCTAGTGAACCGATTTTGATGATTATTTTTTAACGGATAGTGGATGGCTCAACTTAGGTCCCATTACTTTGTTTCACCATATTTGTTCTTTAGAAAAAAAGTTATGAGCAAAAAACAGTAAATTTTATGCAATTTCCCTATTAAATGATTAAAATGATATGAAACCCATTGTTTTAAAAGTTTGGTGCCATATAGCAGTAAATAGTAATTGTAATGATAATTTTGAATAAAGGCTTCTCTGAAGCAATAAAACTTCTCCCCTGTGTTCAGAATGGTTTTTAGATTTGAAATAAGCTATAAAAACATTTTTGATCGTTTCATCATTTTTGAGGTACTGTAACTCCTTAACATATTTCCTTTTTCTTTTTAAACAAAATGATATCTTTTGGGGCAGTAGTTACGGACGAAAGTCTGAATATTTATGTAAAAAATGAGTGAAAAAACAAAGATAAAATTGTGTTAGGGAACTCAAATTTTTGGGAGAAAATAATATTTTAAAAGCATATTTTGTTGCTCCAAAATCATGTCGGTAATTGTCCCACGCTCGAATCGCAAGTTGCAAAAAAAAAAAAAAAAAAGTTCTGTACATTATAAAACATTGCAGCAGAAACAAATACAAAATAAGGTAACGTGTTTTATGTCTGTCTATGAGAATTGGCTCTTGTATTTTAGAAGAAATGAATTTAAATCGATAAAAAAAGCAATTATATGCTTGTCCCAAGTTTTTCATACCATGCCAGGAGCGCTAATTTTCGGGATGGTTATTTCTAGTAGAAAACATTTATTTGGCTCCAATGGTTGGTGCGGGATGAAGCCTTTTTAAGTGACATATAGGTTAAAATCGAAAGTTTTTACTTCAGTTGTGTAGAAATTGCATGCTTTTCAATCATGAGATAGTCAACAAAATCATTACACAAAGAAAAAATTGTGAAAAACATTGGTAAAACATGAATCAGTTCAGTGACAAATGGCTTATACTTATGTGCTACTGACATGAATATTTCCGACATGAAGAATTGCCGAATTTTTGCTCGCTGAACATCGCTAATTAAAGATTCAAAAATTAAAAGGCATTATTTTCATCGCAGAAAATTTATTTTATATTATGCAAAAACTGTTTGAGGAATTTATTTTACGTTTTAATTTGCGCTACCGACATGACGCTTCATTTGGTAGAAACAGAAAAGTCAATATTGGAAAATTCTTACCTGTAATTCTACACAACTGAAGTAAAAACTTTCGATTTTAACCTATATGTCACATAAAAAGGCTTCATCTCGCACCAACCATTGGAGCCAAATAAATGTTTTCTACTAGAAATAACCATCCCGAAAATTAGCGCTCCTGGCATGGTATGAAAACTTGGGACAAGCATATAATTGCTTTTTTTATCGATTTAAATTCATTTCTTCTAAAATACAAGAGCCAATTCTCATGGACAGACATAAAACACGTTACCTTATTTTGTATTTGTTTCTGCTGCAATGTTTTATAATGTACAGAACATTTTTTTTTTTTTTTTGCAACTTGCGATTCGAGCGTGGGACAATTACCGACATGATTTTGGAGCAACAAAATGAGTACCAGTGTTCACTACATGAAAAAAAAAAATCTTTTTGGTTTTTAATTGGAAGTGCTTGAAAAATTTATCTGGGACTTAAATTAGCATTGTTCCTGATATTCACCCTTATATGTGGCCTCCTGGGAATTGGGCACAAACAAACATCGGCTTCTTTGTATACATAATATTTCTTTGCTAATAATAAAGCTTGAAGTTTAAATCTCTGTCTTAATATTTGCCAGGACCTCTGCATGTATGTCTGTGACGCGCATATCGCCTAAATCAGTTGGTCGATTTTCATGAAATCATCATCTTTACTTACAATAAAACTGAAAGTCTGGACGTCTGCATATCTGTCAGGATCTCTGTCTGGATGACTATAACGCACATAGCGCCTAGACCGTTCTTCCGATTTTCACGAAATTTGGCGCAAAATTAGTTTGTAGCATAGGAATGAACTCCGAAGCGATTTTTAGAAAATTCGATTTTTTTTTATTTTTTTTATTCCAATTTTATGACCGTTTTTCTCATAAATTTGATAATAAGGGGAAGAAATATTTCATGCACATTTTCAAATTTTTGATCATTTCAAAACTTGGAATTTTTTGCATGAGATGCAGTTTGCTTGAAGTTTCTACAGGACATCGATACTACTTTAAAGCGTAATTTTTGATAGATAAAGCATACGTAACAATGAATCATGAACTTTAAATTTAAAAATGCACCTTTGGTTTGCAACAATTCATTCTTTAGAAAATATAAGTCACAAGCATTACATAACTGATGAATTCGTGAGGAAAAATTTAAAAGTTTATCTCTAATTTTGAGCACTTTTTAGAAAATGGTAAAAGATATATAATTACCTTTTTATTAATGTATTTTCAGTAGTAGAATGTGAGAACATTATTTTGCTCAAAAACCTGGGTTCATTTAAATTTATATTTGTAACTTCTTGTTTGCGTATGATTTTTTAATTATTGTTTTCGGGCTGACTTCAAAGTAATATTTAAAAGTAGTACTGGTGTTGCTAAAAGAAGAAATGTTAATTTATTATTTTCTTTAATTCTTATTTGAAGTCAGTTTTTTTTTTTTTTCTTAAAAACTTTTATTGCTTAAGATTTCAGAAGAAAGAGATTATTTAAGGTTTCAGTTCCCATAAGTAAATTGGGATTGTATTGATATTTCATGAAAAGAATAGAAAACAAACAAATGGCAGACAAACTGAATTTTATTCAATAGGTTTTCTAAGGCTTAATATTCACTTCATTATATTTAAAATAATAATGCAAAAGAAAGTCAAAATTAAAATTCATTTTAACAACTGTTATTGCCATTGATTACAAGAATAAACAAACTTTTATGCAAGGCAATTTCTGCATAGATTAGACCATTTATGTCATAAAAAAAGCCATAAAACTAGAAAAAAACCAGTCAGTCATTGTACAAAATTGCCACGGGCCTTTCTTTCTGTATGATGTTGCAAAAAAGTGACGATTTGTTCCAACCCAATAACTTGTTGTTGCTAGTTAGATTTTACGATTTTTCTCTTTTGCGTGTGTATGTATGTGTCATGCTGTAATACTAATCGATAAATCATTCAAATTATCGACGTGTATTTTTATGCGTGTGTGTATTGTATTTCATTTTTTTTTTTTTTTTTTTTTTTTTTTTTTTTTGCGTTATCTTTTCAAAAATTTGGTCATAAAAGTTTAGGAAATTTAAATCTTCTGAAGCTGAAAATCTTCGACACCCTCGTGTGTTTTTTTTTTCGGCTAGAGAGAGAGAGAGAGAGAGAGAGAGAAGACGTACTACACTTTTTTATAATAAAAATTGTTGCTCCCTTTAATCTATTATTAGTCCAAAACTTTTCACTTTTTTTATCTTTCAAAACACGTCTTGAGAGGTTCGGAAATGCAAAATGTTGCCACGAAAATTTGTGACTGCAAGTAAGACTTTTGCGCTTTTTTGTGTTTGTGTGTCTCATGATGTAATAGTTGGGTGAACCTAACCTGGCAGTATCGTAATGATGTCATTAATATCTGCATAGCCTTCGAAAGAATGAAAGATTAGGTTTGCCTTAACTATAGTCGAAAAATCGTTCAAGTTATTAATACGCATTTTTATGTGTGTATATGTACTGTATTTAGTAGGGTTTTTTTTTTTTAATTATAATTAATCTTTTCACAATTTCAGCCATAAAAACTTAGGAAAGATACATTTAAGTTACTTTTTCTCTAGAATTGCGAAATGAATAGCCCATGTAGCACACGTAACGATTAAACTTTTATGAACGTTTTGAAATGGTTGTCACGAAGTCGACAAACATTTAAATACGTTTATGAAACGAAGTGTGCTACCTAGGAATAGTAGGGCAGACCGGGGGCACGTTTACGCAGTGCCCTTTTTTAAAAACGAATTATAGCTGGAGAGCCAACAGCCATAACATATTGGTGCTGCTCCCTAGCAAATATCCTCAGAAGTTTTTGAGCATCAGTCGAGCTTCGGTCTAGTATGCAGAAAGAATAATGTGTTTTCTAGCAAGTGAAATAAATTTTGAGTTGAACGTTTGGAAGCCTATTGTGAATAAATAATACTTAGTTAAGAAAAAAATGTATAAAAATTAGCAGAATTTTATCCTTTTTTGAGAATTGCATTTGTATAAACTGAAATGTTATTATTATTATTATTATTATTTTGCACGTTAAAAATAAATCCAAAACTTGGCGACGGGGAAAGTTTACGTGTTGACGTCTGAGCACCTTTACGCATGCTCTTACTGTGTCTTACTTCTAAACGTACCCTGATGCTTTTTTCATTTCAAACTGTCTCAAAATCTTTTAGCATTTTCAGTATATTTAGTTTTGAAAATCACTATTCAATTTTTTGTTGAGTTACAAATTCGTAACTTATAGCTTACATCATGTAGTGCTGTCTTCATGTCCGTTCAGCTTTTACTTTATACACTATTCAGTCTGTAATAAATCTGCTTTATTTTAACGATTGTAAAACATTATGTTCAAAACACTAGCAAAAACACGCCAGGTGTCAAAACAAATATGCATAAACGTTCCCCGTGTCAGGGACAAGTTTACGCAACCGACGTGGACTCAAGAATAATTTTTTTAACGGTTAAAAAGAAACTAAGCAGCAACTGAATATACCAATTTTGACTCCATTAACTGCTTTTTAAAATCTCAATGTCTAAAATTTCCCATGTCAAAACATAAAATTTAGAAAATTCATTGAAAAAAATCTACCCTATACATACAACTTGAACTTCCAATGTTATTGTGGTATCATTTTATCGAATCGTTTGTAGAAACAACTTCAGAACATTACTCGTTGTTTCATGTTTAACCACTTTTCCTTTTTTTGAATGCCAAAGTTAATTTTTCTAGCTTTTATGTCCAAGATTTTACTAATACATCGCATTTCAGTTTAAAGTAATCACAAAATAGTGTTATTGAGCACTACAAAATATTAAATATTAGAGATGAATATGTGCTTGAGAAAAATAGCATCTGTAGAGGTTTCGTTTAACAAATGAGCAGTTATGTTTCATTGTTCTGCTTCTCTTTTCAGAGCATCACACCTATTTGGTGTCCGGTTTATGAAGCCCTGGTTGTGGCCGGAATTCGTATTCGGTCGGACGGCAGAAGGCAGAAAATTCAAAGAAAGCACCGACACCATGGATGCTTTTACAAGAGGGGTAAGATGAACTATTGTTATAGAGAGAAAACACCTCATGAAATGGTCCGTCCGTCATGCAAAAAACGTAGAAAATAAATCTCCTTTTGTTGCTCGAAAGATGGAAACTGGATATAAAGACAAAAGCTCGGGGCTATCACGGTCAAAAAGTAGAGGGGGCTTCTTTAAATGGAATCTTTCTGGTTATTCTAGCGAAATATTTTTCCGCTTCTGATAAAAGAACAAATTGATTCTGATGCTAAGTCGTACAGTATGCCAGAGGATGATTCTTCTGGCACACATTCCTGTTAAGATTTTGAGGTTGGAACCGAAAACACTGTATGTTGACGTTTCTATTGCTCTCTACAGTGCTTTCTACTTTCCTACATTTCATCTAAAATCTTCTTGCTCAGTACTATGGTATTTTACTAGTTTCATGTTGTAAATAGTATTTATAATATATATGTAAAGGGTGTCCCAAAATTAACGCAAGATTTGAAGTTGCCACCATTTTTTCCATAAATTGTTGGCAGTCATAAAAAAAAGAACAATTTGACAGTTGAGAGTTTAGGGTTAGTAAAAATGGGGTGTTATTGTACCATACAGCTAGAGAGAGTGAAACATTTCAATTACTGCATAAAGCATTTCCTAGTCGCGTACTCTCTCATTTCGGTGATCAGAATTGGCACCCTAGATTGTGTGATTTAACATTTTTAAATTTCTTCTTATGGGGTTATTTGAATTCAAAGGTCTATGTCAACAAGCCCACAACCACCCGTGCATTACCGTGTTGCGATACCGAGCGCCAATAAGAGTAACTGCTTGACCAGCCTCAACTTTCATTATTTTTGAAACAATTGTTCAATAATGAAAGCGCGTTATTGTATCGTATACCGCTCCATTTTTGATTACCCTAAACTCTCAGCTGTCAAATTGTTCTTTTTTTAGGGTTGCCAACCATTTATTGCAAAAATGGCGGCAAATTCAAATCTTACGTTAATTTTGGGACACCCTTTATATATACAGAAATTAAAACAAATTTAAAGTCAATATAAACAAGGCTCAAACTGCAGAACTTAGAATTATATCAAGTATTTAAGATTTAAAAATGACGGAAAAGTTCAGGTATGTAAATGAATTAAGGAACACAAACATAATATTATGAGCACAAATAAGCTGCTTCTTCGTCAGTGAGTGGGTGCCGCATACTCAAAGCAGAGCCTCACAGGTTTCGGAACGTGTCGCGAGTCAGCAAGTAAACCAGGTAATATCATTTCTTGATACATTATAAAGCAAATGTTGTAGTAGATAGAGCACTAATAGTCATTAAATTGTGAAGCAAATGCTGTAAATACAGAGCAATGTTCTTTAGAGCGATGCTGAATATGTATTCTGAATTAAAACATTAGTGGAAGTAACATTCAAATATCTTACCAAGTTCTTCCTGCGAAGACAGACATTTTTCTCTGCTTCCATAGTTTTAAAACGTAGTTGACTCGAGTACATTGCTATGAATATGCAAAGCCAAACACACAAGGTGTCTCTCAACAGTAAAAAAAATGAACTTTAAAGTTTTTAAAGTTGCATTTTGTTTTAACAAGAAGATTGTCATAAGGAGAGACATGAGAAAATATCAACAAGTTCTCCTGCAAATGGCATTATCGATAACATGACCCTATGTACGATGGGAACACAAGCGTGATGCGCAAAATTCGATCACTTTCCGTAGTACTTACTCGTATAATGAGCTTTTCAGTTTTTAAATGTTGCCCAGGAGGCAAGGTACTCCGAACTTAAATTGTTGGGAGGGCTGAAATACTAAATTTGCTGAATGATAATCCACATTTTACCGAATAATGATGATGTTGCAGAACATAACTCCAAATTTTTCCGAATGTTGACTATTTTGCCGAATAAGGAATTTTTCGGAATGTCACAGGGATCTCCCATGACCTTACACGGGACGCCCTTGCTACCTGTACTGCCCAATGGCTATAGCATTATGCCACAGATCTTCGACAGTGACCATGACCTTTAATTCTTTTCATTCACGACATTTCTCAACGTACCCATAGACCTTGTAACACCATTGTTTACAGATACTCTGTTTTGTTTTTACATAACTTCTTCAAGCGTGAACATTTATTACTCGATACACTTCAAACTTGACTCTTTGCATAAATTACGCTGTAGTAAAAATGGAGTATTTCCGGCTTTCCATTTCGATCATGAACTATTCATAATCATTTAATCGGATTGAACTTTGAATGTTATGTCATTAATCTTTCTTTATTAAGATTACAATAATTTTAATGTTGTAGCTACTGTATATATGAAAATACCATGTCTTGATGTAAATCATAACTATGAGTTAAAGCTTGTAAATGTGATTAACTATGACGAATTCTAAATGATAATATTTTTCCACAATGTGGTTGACTTGCTTACTGTTTTCTGTTAGAGGTATTCAGGGAGTCACGAAATCTCTTGTTATTGTTCAGTTGAATTAACTATGCTTGAAAATATTTCTCGCTCCTGCCAGAGAAGTATAGATTAAAAGCGAATTAATATCTATTGAAGATTAAAATGAGCCTGACAAAGTACTATCATTTGATAAGAAATTCAAAATTTAAAAAACCGATGCTAAAACGTTTCGGAAAATATTAACAATAATACAAATGGTAGCAATGAAACAGCAATGTGAAAGCAACAATGCTGTTCGAAACATTACAAATTGTTCCTTTTAGATCTTATGATTAAATATGTATTGAGAAAAAATGCTTCCTCAAGTAGGAGTCGTAAGATAATAATCAAAAGAGTTTTGAAAACAAAAAATTCTTTTGTAAAGTATTTTTTTTAGACTTTCAGCCGCTTCGTGGATATTTGCTGTTGTAAGACGGGCGTAACAAGAAAGAGATAGTGGAGACGCTCCGACCCGAGAGGGGGGGGGGGAGGGATTGATATCTTTCATAACCTTTAATGCACAAAAAAAAAATAATTAATTCCTTTTAAGAGTAAACACAGCATAATTTTTATCCATTGTGAGAATTAAAATGAGAAAAAACTGCTAATGTAATACAAGTTCTTTGAATTAAACTGCTGGTGACCAAATTACTTGAAAAGGAAATATGATTTTCTTGTTGACAGCATTAGACTCGTCATTTTTTTTTTTTTTTTTTGACTAACAATGGGAATATTATTGATCAACCCGCAATTACAAAAAAAAAAAAAAAGGAAAATATCATTTTGTAGAGGATTTAGTACAGTTAGTTGCATTTCATCACGCTTGGCCAGTTCATGGATTGAGTGACCGATTTCGACGCTTAAGGATGTAAATTTAAGAGGACGGAAAATTTGGATAATTCATATACATTCCATATTTTTGTATGGGGGGGGGGGGGGGGGAATCAGATGCTATAATTGTCATGCTGTACGGCAGAACAAATAGCGCCACCTTGACCAAAGAAGAATTAAGTCCTTATTCATTTTTTCAAATTCAACAGTGTCACAATTGAATGGTTTATTTCGAAAATGTAGCGTCTCTTTTTTAAACTCATGAAAGCTTCAAGCTCGACCGGTCTTTTATTTTGCTACTTTATTTTGATAGGTAATTTTAATGATAGTGTACTTAATTAAAAACGTTTTTAGATTATGTCATAAAAAATAATAAATCAAAAACTGAGACCCTTTCCCTTTTCAAAAGAGACATACGAGATCCAAAAGTAGATATACTACCTTTTCTTAACAAATGTTTCAGCTACTTATCATTGAAACGATACAAATGTGCTGTGATTAACTGATGAACTACGTAGACTCAAACAGCTCTCGTTCCAAGTTTGACTTGTGAAGTACGTCTATGAGGGTCGTTTACAAACACAGGAGGCGCGAGGGTGGATCTTGGAGCTGAACTCTCCTCTCTCAGAGCTCTTGATTTTGAAACCATTGCAAGTCCTAATATGATAGTTTATATGCAGGTAAGGACTGTTAGACTTTTCCCTCCCCCCCCCCCCCCCAGAAAGTGAATTCTGGTTGAATCCAGTACAGGAGCGGACTGGCCGCCGGCTTGCAGTCCGGTGTACCCTTTAACCTGTGGGTTTAGTTTTTTTTTTTTTTCTGCGCTTTCGAACCTGTGTTACTTCAGAGTTTTCTTTTTGTGTTATTCCCCCCCCCCCCGTCAGAACTGCGCCTTCGTGTTTTTTTTTTTTTTTTTTTTGCTCCCTCGAACGTGTGTGCTTTTAGTTTTCTCTTTCGCCTTCGAAACTGTTTGTCTTCGGTTTTTTTTTTGCTCTTGAACCTGTACATCTTTCCTTTTCTTCTTCTTTTTTTTACGCCCTTTGGGAGTCAAGGTTGGCGCCTTCTTCGGGGACCCAGTACGCCCTTGGTCCAGTATCTGTTAGAAGTCTGGTTGAGTCTGGCAGCGGCTAGTAAACAGATTTAAAGTTTTTGAGCAAAAGTCAAAAAGTCTCGTCTGGCAAAGAATTATAAAAAAAACCCGAGTATTTTGCTGGTATTGGACATTACATTAGGTAGCCTTAAAACACCAGGACTGTCCTGACTAATTCCTGTCGTATGGCACGCCCAGACTCGTTATTTAGGGTCTTATGAGAAGTCAACTGCCTCCTGGTTTTGAAAACTCAATGTATTTCCATATAAATGGGCGTGGGTTTTTATTGCTTTTTGCTATAATATGTATTGAGTATATACCTTTTACTCACACTCCTGGAAAATTTTGAAATGACGGGGCTAGGTAAGCCTAATCATAGCTTGTATACTTCGCTTCTTCGTCCTGAAGTTTCACTTGGCTTAGTTTCAAAGAGTCTAGAATTCAAGGTTAGTTTTAAATCTAGACGCACAATATACATTTAACGTGTAACGTAATATACACATAAATGTAGGCTTCGAAACAATTAACTTCGAAATATCAATCGGGTACTTTGAAATAAAAAGGCAGTACGTTGACACCTGGGCCGCACACTAAGTGCAACTGCGTCATTAAAATAAAAAAAAAAGTTGTTTAAAAAACCCGTGGAGAATTTATTTTCAAATCCATTGCAATGGAAGTATCTAACGAAAAACGAAAGAAAAACAATATCAGAAACTTGGATTTTTGCTTAAAATTTGTGAATGTTTCAAATTTATAATTTTCAAATTACTGAACTTGCTGGAAGTTCTTCCTAGGTTAGTAGCGGCTAGAGAAGTGTTTGACTTCCATCTCTTCATATAATCAAAGAACATTATCAATGAGTGATCGGTTTTCAGAAGCAAAATCAGAATCAACATATGAAAAAATAAGTGAAATAGACATTTTTCTAGTCTCTTTGTATATATTTTTGTTCCCACTCCAGGATCAACGAGAGGCCAATTTAGTCTAGTCGGAAATTAAGGGACTTGAGAGGGGCAAATTGGAATCGGGGTAGTGTAAGTATTGTTAAAGAGAGGGCCCGGAGATCAAAATGACAAGGGGCCTGCCTGAGCCTTCGCCAACCCTATTCATTTCAATTATTTCTGATTGTTTCAATTACATAGATTTACTTTGTCTTTTTCATCAACATAACTTTATTTTTCTTTGGAAAATCATTAATACTTTTTTTTCACGTTTAGTTATTTTAACTAGCCATGTTTTTCATTTCGGATCCAATAATGACTAACTTGTTTCTAATTGTACTACAAGATGGCAGCACCATTCCTGCACTGCAAGGTTGACACTTTGGATAAACATTTCTTATATTATTATTCCAGAGGAAAAAATACATACCAATAGCAAAAATAAATAAATAACAAAATAAATAGTTTCTATTCGTTTTTCATTTTTTTCCCCTTTAACTCCAGGAACAGAACCCCTAATCTTCTTTACAAGTTGAAAATTTATTAATATTTTTTATGTTCATCTCCCCCACCTCCTTTAGAATTTCCAAGAAATATAATAGTGTGCGTATGAAAATATTATAAATAAATAAATAAATACACAAGACAGCTGTTAATGACTGCTAACTAAATTTACAGTTCTTATATTTACGTGTATTTAATAGTTAAATATACAGGGTGTTCCATTTTAATCTGCAAAAAAACTCTATTTTCACAACTGTTAGTCCTAGATGCATACTTCCTATTGCAAAAATGTTCAAAATCAGATGCAGAGTTAAGATGTTGAAAGTTTGAAGCGAAAAAAATGAGTCAAAAAATAAAAATAATAACATTTTATACTGGCTCTAGGTCCCCTAACTTATATTCAGAGAAATAATCTCCATTGAAAAAAAATTCGAACACAAAAAATTTGACATTATTAGTACGACAAATATTCACCGAGATATGAAACGCAGCGTTTTCTAACTTACACCACTTTACACACGCTGTCAATAACACCTTTTGGGGAGAAAATATAGCAGTCAACAAGCGTTAAAATTATATGTGTGCATAGAGTGTGGTTTTTCTAACTGGTTGATGTTTTGCAGTGTGTTTTTGCGTATCACGGCATAACATTGGCATTTATTTTCGAATAGCAATGAAAAATATAAATATTTTGTTTTTTTACTCCGACAACCCGTCATTCTTCTGAAAGGGAGATAAGTTCCAATCACTTCTTCTAGATGGTCCCTTAAAACACTGAACTCGAATATCTCCTTGAGTTTTGGTCGCACTAATGTCAAATGTTTTGTGTTAGTAATATCTTTCAATGGATATTATTTTCCCATCTATAAGTTAGGGAACCAAGGGCCCGTATAAAAAGTGAAATTTTGTTTTGACTCATGTTTATTTTTGCTTCAAACTTTTAATACTTTAACTCTGCATCTGATTTTGAACTTTTTGTGATTTGAAGTATGCATCTAGCACTAACGGTTGTGAAAACTGAGGTATTATAGGTTAAAACGGAACGCCCTGCATAACTTATTTGACAGAATTACACATTACGTGATGTCGCGTTTTCAGCTTATGGACAGTAATTGTATGGTCAATCACGGCACATTATGCGTGACATACTTAGATTTTATAAGACCCATGTACATATGAAGAAAATAAAATAAATAACTGATTTTGAGGGAAAGGAAGTAGCAAAATTAAAAAAAAAAATAATTTTTTAAAAAAGGGCCATCATACCAATTTTTAATTTTTATCTTGGCCAAAAACGTGTTGACACAGAACTAAAATGCACTCAAGATAAATAAAAGTTAAAGAGAGAGCAGGCAAATGAAATCAGGTTTTACAGTGTGATAGTGGGCAGCTGGGAGAGAAATTTCGCTCCACTTCTTACATCATTTGTTCTCAAAATTTATTTATGAAGTGCTTGATTTCCGTTTGACCACGGATTGTAATTCAGCAATCTGCCAAGTAAAGACGATTCCATCTGAATGAATCTAGCAGGGGAGAAGGGAAAATAACGATGGGTTTTGATGCACGCGTTTTATAATGTCACTAGTGCCTTATTCATGTATTGCATTCTCTAAAATAAAATAATGAGAAACAAAAATAGTTTCCATGGAAACAACAAAAAGAAAATAAAATATTTTCATTTCGTCCAGGAACGTAACAGCAAAATGGTAAGCTCAAAACTTGGTTGTAAATAAATAAATCAATTAGATTTTTGCCGTGAGAATATAGATCGAATATACTTTAGATTTAAAAAATGTTGCTGTGAGAAAATTTTCATTTTTACAAAACTAAGGCTAAATAATAGAGAGGCAAAAGTGCACATCTGAAACAAACAAACCAACTAACATCCCTATAAACTAATAGATGTGTCCATTTCCGCCTATAAACCGGACATTAGCCTTTCCATGTAATCGATGGTCAAACAGTACGTTACCTTATCTTAACTTAACGGAATCAAATTCATCACAGGTAATCCGTGAGCGCAAGCAGTTCATCATGAGCGAAGTGAAGGGCGGCTCTAACTTGGAAGATGCATTCAAGAAGGACGATTACGGCATGAAAAGGCGGAAGGCCTTCCTCGATCTTCTGCTCTATGAGCATTTATCTGACCCCTGCTTTACAGAAGAAGATATCACAGAAGAAGTTAACACCTTTATGTTTGCGGTAAGCTTCGTTTACAAGTATATGAATTATGAGAATTGTTCAAAACATGTATTATATTATGTATTAAAAATCATTTTCGGCTATCAATAAAATGTTCCTGAATATAGCGTTAGAATAAAGTAGACAGAACGTAAAAGTGCGTGGCGCAAATAAATATTAATAAAATTTTCTTCCAATTGAAATCCTGAGATTTACTTGTAATGGAGCATTTTGTTTTTCTACAGAATTAAACATTTGCCTCATCTTTGTGGTAATTTATTGAATATCAACAAAAACGTTTTAAAGTAACGCAAGAAATTGCAAGAGGATGTTTTTGAAATTAATGTAAGCCATGCCATTCTATGTTAGACGATTTAGTTCAAATCTTTCTACCTTTCAACCTTTTGTGATGAGCCCAAAATTTGCCATCATATTTTAATTTTTATTACAACGCAGGTGTGAGTTTTCCAGTACCGGAACGCCAAAGACAAATAATTGAATACTGACTCAAGACCAATGTTATATTCACGCAGCTGTGAGTGAACATAAAACAAGGTAGTATAAAAATACACGTTTTCTTTTTATTGTTATGGACCCAAGATGGGGGACTTTTTTTTTCGCACTGAACTACCACATTCAATTTAGCAAATTAACAAAACGTCGCTCCAAACAGAATATAAAGTTTCGTATTTATTGCGTGCTAAACAGTCGTACGAGAAAAAAGGCTCTGTAAATATTTCTTTATACCACACGAAAATAATGTACCATAGCCACAATCATGCAAGTTGGACATATTTATGTACCCCGAGTAAGCACGAAGCCCAAATATGAGTGTTTTTTTATTCAATGGAAATTGAAATTAAAAAGGTCGCAGGTTCTTCCACTCTACAATACTAAATTAAAAGCAGTAATATTACTAGAAAACCTGGGAACTGGGATTCCAAAAAAAATTTCTAGTAACTATTGAATTTCTACTTTAAAAGGAATTGACAGCGTTATTTAGGAAAAAGTAGTCTCGTTACGAGAAACCCTTTTAGAAATTCAGCTTCCTCGAGATTTTTGTGCATTCATTTCCACGTACAGTACAGTCTTGTTTATCCGGACTAACTGAGACTAAAAGTAATCCAGATAAAAAAAATCCGGATAATGTGGGTAATAAGTAAAATATATACATATATTGACAGACGTATCTTTTATTACAAAAACAAAAAAACTATCTTTGTAAATAAATTGCATAGGATTGTTACTCGCAAACACATTATCATTTATAGTTCAGCTGCAGTGGCGACGGCCTGAAACTTCAAATACGCCCTGTTGTTTATTAGATTAGTAAAATTTATTACACTACCTATGCAGGAATTTAAGAGGCATTTTTTTTAAAGCTGGACAAAGGGACCTGATAGTTGATATATTCAATTTTCCTGAAACTTTTAGGATGTTTTACTAAAAGATAAGAAAAAGTGAAGCTTCTTTCCGCTCTAATTTGACTTCTAATAGGCCCTCGAAAGGAGGTCAAAGTTGAGGGTGGTGAGAAAAAAGAGCTAAATATATGTTTGCTTTGCTTCAAAAGCAGTGAGTGAACCGAACCAATTCTTTTAAATAAGGATACTACTTGATACTAGGTACATTCTAGTATAAAAATTTTGGTGACTCACTCATGGCTTTGAGGGCAAAAGTCAATTGAAAATGCAATTTTTTAAACTTGTTTTGCCTTGTTTGGGCCCGAATATCTGCTAAAGGCGTGAGTAACCCTCGGAAATAAGTATATGATTAACTAATCACTACAGTATAGTACTAAGAAAAATTTAAAATAGCTTTCGTTTTTCTTGGCTTTAGTAGAGTTTAGAAGTCAATAACTTTGATCGCGTCGGGTCAACAACTTTGGGACACAGCTGTAGTTATAGACCGAGTGGTGTAGTTTAAGGTCCAGGTTAGGAACTCATGGAAACTAATCAATTTTTTTAATTACGCGGTCTCAAAATTGCTAATTTGAAACATTAAGAATCAAAGTTTTAGGTCAATTACTGTATAATGCCTGAGTCAATAACTATGAGCAAGAGCTGTAATTATGCTCTACGTGGTGTAGTTTTAGACTTAGCCAGAAAACCATGAGATCTAATTATCTTATCTAATTAACCGGTCTCAAAAATGATGATTTCAGTATAAAAGAGCGTTTTTTTCGCGAGTTTATATGCGTGCTACTCAAAATCTTATGAGCTCAAACTCAGATAAATACTAGAATGAATCAACAAACAAATGCACTTTAACCTCCCAAAATTTCATGCTTCCAGTGTAATAAAATTTTCTGTAACCTTGATCACAACATGGCAGTTCTTTTCACAAAGCTGATCCGCCCTTTTGGAGCATTATATTTTGGAAATCCTAGATCCTCAGGTTTCGAATTTTGGAAGCTGAAAATTAACATCAGGTTAGTTTCAAAGACATCTCTACACCTCTTTAAAATTTAATCCCCTTCGGCGATGATCTAGCAGGGACAATTTTAAAAATTTAGGTCAGTTATGTGGAATTACTGGGATATAAAATTGTGACAATTCACATTCGTCTTTGGTTATTTTTGACTTTATAATGATCATAAACCATTGCTATATTTTAGGAAGAGGATCGCAATTGGGTAAGAGATTGAGTTCATAATTACAGTAGAATTTGCATATACACTTAGTAAAAAACTTTTATTAGTAATCAATTTTATTAAATTTGGCTCAAAAGTAAAAACATAATTACAAAGTTAAAAAAACACTGGTTTGTTAGACAATAACTAAAGTTGCAGATGAAATGGGCATAATGTTTATATCAGAGTGAGAGAACTGAAAACCACGTCAACTGAACTGATTGTTCAAACTGTTGCCGGTCGATCGTCCCCGAATGGGATAAAATTTTATAGAGGCTTAGAGATGTATTTGAAACTAACCTGATGCTAATTTTTAGGTTCCGAGATCCGAATCCTGAGGATCTAGGATCTCCATAATATAGTGCTCCAAAATGGCCGATCAGCTTTGTGAAAAGAACTGCCATGTTGTGGTCAAGGTTACAGAAAATTTTATTACACTGGAAGCATGAAATTGTGGGAGTTTAAAGTAAATTTGTCTGTTGATTCGTTCTAGTATTTATGTGATTTTGAGCTCATAAGATTTTGAGTAGCACGCATATAAACTCGTGAAAAAACGATCTTTGATACTGAAATCATCATTTTTGAGACCGGCTAATTAAGTAAGATAATTAAATCTCATGGTTTTCTGACATGAGTCTAAAACTGCACCATGTAGAGCATAATTACAGCTCTTTCTCAAAGTTATTGACTCAGGCGTTATACAGTAATTGACCTAAAACTTTGATTCTTGTTGTTTCAAATTAGCAACTTTGAGACATCGTAATTAAAAAAGTTCATTAGTTGCCATGGGTTTCTACCTGGACTTTAAACTACACCACTCGGACTATAACTACAGCTGTTTTCCAAAGATGTTGACCCGTCGCGATCTAATTTATTGATCTATAAAATTGGCCATTTTAAAAAAATCATCGATTTTGAGACCGTTTAACTACTAATGCCAAGAGAAACGAAAGCTATTTTATATTTTTCTTAGTACTATACTGTGGTGAGTAGTAAATCATATACTTATTTCCGAGGGTTACTCACGCCTTTAGCAGATATCCGGGCCCAAATAAGGCAAAACAAGTTTTAAAAGTTGCATTTTCAATTGACCTTTGCCCTCAAATCCATGAGTGAGTCACCAAAATATTTATACTAGAATGTACCTGGTATCAAGTAGTATCCTTATTTAAAAGAATTGGTTTGGTTCACTCACTGCTTTTGAAGCAAAGCAATCATATATTTAGCTCTTTTTTCTCACGACCCTACATTTTGACCCCCTAATCAAGGACAAACAAGTAGGTTTTTTAAAAAAAAAGAAACTTCACTTTTTCTTATCATAGAACCAGTAACACATCCTGAAATGTTTACGAAAAAATCAACTATCAAAAATGTCCAGCTTTAAAAAAAAAAGACTTTTAAAGAGTAAACATAAAGAGCGAATATTAAAGCAAGAATATTTGACATATTTATCATTCCGTTCTTGCTATCATAATTTAGAATTATGAATTAGTAAATACTGTTTTTTTAACGCTACACATTTGTTTCGGATAAACAGCAGATCCGGACGAACGGGGGGGGGGGCGGATAAATGACGTTCTCCTGTATTTTAAGGGATGCAAAACCATTTATGACTTCAAGCTTGAAAGTATAATTTCGAAGACACGAGAGAAAGGGTTGAGAGATTTTGGTTTAAGAATTCGAGAGGTTTCAGACTTATCTTTTCTTATTCTTTTTTTGTTATTTTTCTCCATGCTACTTTATTTAAAACACTAAGCGTAAAAATACAATTGAGTAAATTTTTGAGGTGTATTTCTTGTTTTCAATGCATGGGATACACTTGCAGGTGCACTGGAATTTTTTCTGCTCTGCACGAAAAGGGTTAAATGAGCATAAAGTTATACTCCGTAGATGAAGTATACATTTATAATATTTAATTTCCTTTGCAAACTTCTTCAGAACACCATCTCAAGATGACTAATTTCTTTTCTTTATTCTTCTGTCCTTTTAGAAATTTGCAGTTAAAAGATATACAATAGCAAATTTTAATCTTGTTAGAAACAGTCATGGTAAATTATCGAAATTCTGACCTATTAAAATCGTTCGCGGAAAATCGACAAAAAATAGCTAAATGAATGGACTACCAATTTAGAGGTACGCAAATGGATGTACTCCTTCTCCCTCCATCCCCCTTGGAAAGGAGGAAGATTTGAATTATTTGAAGCACTAGAATGTAAAATGCATGGTAAACCGTTTTCTTTTCATTCCTTGTGCTCCTTGCTGATTCTTATGTTTTGATTACTAGGGACACGATACTACGGCCGTGGGCATGAGCTGGGCCCTCTACTTGATTGGTCAAGACCCTGAAGTGCAGAAAAAATTGCAAGATGAATTGGAAGAAGTCTTCGGCGACGACTACGATAGGCCTTTTGAAGTTGAAGATCTTAAGAATCTCAAATATTTGGAATGCGTATTAAAGGTGGGAGATTAATCTACTCACACACTCGCTTTCTTAAGCAGCTCTGTTAAGTAACTTTAAGTATTGGTTATAAGTAACTGATTAATTTTTTCCAGATTTTATAAACTACACAATGGTACAATGATGCTATACAGGCAGTTCCCCGCGAGAACGCGCGTTATTCGGACGAACATGAGAACGCGCAAGGGGGTGCCCCGCACCCCAGTGGAGAATTTCCATTATTTGCCAAGCAAAAGTTACTTTTTCACGGTTTTTTTCAAACTTCCTGATGCTAAACGTAGTTATTACTTTAAACCGTGCATGAGTCATTCATAAGTCATATTCGCTAAATTAATATCAAAATTGAGTATTTATTTCAGACACGTATTTACATTAGTTGTTGCATTCGGAACACATGCCATGAGATTGTTCCATGCATTTTCTTTTTATGCATTTCAAACGACAAGATTTTGTTTTTACTTTTTGCTATCACAGAGATAACAGCATGACATCCTTTTTTTGGGGGGGGGGGGGGGAGGGGGAGTTGGCTCCGATTTCGAAAAATTAATTCTCAAATTTTCTTTATATTTGAGGCCTGACATCGCTCTCTGATCCGTATGGTTCTTGACAAATTGGACTACCAAGTCTTATGAATGGTATAATGATTTAACATTTTATTTGAGTATCTTTGATCGAGAAAAGCAAGGAAATGCAGTTGATTGTAGCGTCATTTAGAAGAGCCAAAAATACCGCCATTAGCAATCGATTTGAAATCTTTGCTGTAAAATAAGCAGCTGACCAATGAATATGCTTACAATTCTTTGCTGATAGATCATTGGCATATCTTTATCAAGTAAAATTATTTCTAATATTTTCAATATAAGTATTAGTAAACTTCACTATAAAATCCAGAACGCCTTCCTCAAATAAAATTGACCACGATTTTGAAGGTGTTGAAAGATTGCTTGTATGATTTTTATTTCCTAGAAGTTTCTAAATAATGTTAGTTTTTGGTGTTCTACGTTGAAAAGATGTTTTTCTTTCAATACTCTTGTTTAAACACCTTTTCCGATGAAAAAGGATTCGTTTTTATGACCAATAACTTCGGTATCTTCAGATAAATCTTCAGTTCTGTTATCATAACTATGACAACTATAATTTATCCCTATTATGAGGCTCTTCATCAGATTCATTTATCGATTCATCATCAGTGCAAACTACCACCAGCAACTTAAGTAAATTTCTCATATCCTCATCGTATGCCTGGTAGCGCGATATTTTCGGCTAAAATGAGAGAATCACAAAGACGCGGAGGGGGTACTTTACACTCTAAACATGGAATTCCAGAAAACCGCTTCAGGAATACACACAATAAATATACCCCTTATTAGCAAGTCACCTATAAACCCGCTACACCGGGTTTGATCCATTTTCAAATAAGCGAAGTTATGAAGTTCAAATAATAAAGTTCTGTGGGTTGTAAAACACCCCCTTGCGCGTCCTCGCGGGTTAAATACTTAGGTAAACATTAAACAAGAGTTTTGGACTAAATTGAACAGTAAATATTTTAGAACACCAACCTGCCTATGAAAATTCACTTAAAAGCAGTTTAAAGTAAAAAGAATCTTCTATGCCTGCTGATGAGTGCGGGCAGTTTCTTTATAAATAAGATAGAGGATCCGACAGACGTTGTTCTGTTCAAACTTTGTAAATTGAAAAGTTAAAAAACTTCAATAAACTATCAAGTGTTTGAACCATTCTGTTAAAAAAAATAAGTAAGAAACAAATGTTTTAAGCTGCTATGGTGTCAGAATGCGTATATTTATTACAACTTGATTTATCTAATGCCCACTGAGCAGTTCTCTTAGAAAGAAAGATTTGAGTGGAAACTGTTGAGCTCACGTGAAAAAAACAATACTAAAAAATAAAAAAAAAATACATTGGATTGGATTAGAAAACAAAAAATATTGAAGATACGACAGTGAGTTCGCACAATTCTTCAATCATAATATTTTTTCCAACTAAGATAAAAAAAATAATTAGAAGAATATAAATTTTAAAAAAATATTTAAAAAAATCAATAAAAAAAGTTTTATAAAAAGTGTTTTTTGGAATAGTTTTGGTGATTTTTGAAGGGGTTTAAACCCTAAAAGCCCACCCCTTTAATGCGGTCCTGATTCAACCCCTAAAAGACGAAATGGAAGTTAGATTACTATCTGTAATAGCTATTATAATAAGAAGATAAAAACCATAAATGCCACTGTACGAAATTATATCTAAACTAGTTATTTCCTGGTTATTGATATCTGCATGTGGCAGTAGGCTGATTCTTGCTGAAAATTGCATGAAAAGCATTCATTAAACAAAGAAGCTTCGAAGATGTCGGTATACACTTATGAATTTGCAATTCCAGCAACATATTTTAGTTGACCAACTCTTATGCCGAAGATAAATATTTCAACAATATGCAGTTGAGATTATAAGCTTCAATTTTGCTTTTTCTACCATATTTCTTGCTCTCTGGTCCATAAACGTTGCATTAGTATTTAACCAAATAAATCACCGTCTTTCCTAACAAGACTTTATCTACAAACTAGCAGCACCCGCACGGCGATGCTCGTGCTAAGAATTTAAAGAAAGTCCGTTAAATTAAAAAAAAAAATCCACGCCCCACTCCCCTTCCATTAATGCGAAACGATCATTTTTCTTTAACTAAAATAAGTACACACCTTTTCAAAAAAAAAAAAAAAAAACCTATTGAAGTTTCTTTGGAATTAAAAACTACTCGCCAAAACATTAAATTAGATTTACTGTTGCTTTAATACATTGTGGCGTGTTGGTAGTATGTGTGGCCTGCTGAGTGGTAAAGCAAGAAGTTACCAGGGGTAAACTTAACATTTTATTTACACAGCTATTTACAAGATTTAGACAAATACTATTGATTCGTAGCTAGACAGATATCTGGAGAGCCAGAAAGCATGACTGACCTCTCCAAAGTTTTTTATCGTTCTCCTCGTTTCCAAGTCAGCCGCGCCCCAGCCCCCGCTAAATTCATCTCCCCTTTTCTTGGAAAACAAACGGGGATTCTCTCACTCCTTTCCCAAGGATGCAGCTGGTCCATGGATGCAGGTGGCCATCCTGGGAACGGAATGTTAAACTTGAGCCAAAACGACCAAAGGTCAGCTTGGGGCGGAACATAGTATTTTATGGATTTGAAAGAATTCGATGCAGCTGGCTTCGAAGCGTGGGAATGAGTAAAAAGTGTGGGAAACAGTGGCATCCATTGACAGAAAGCGTACTATGCCACAACTCCTCCCCCCTTTAGAACTTTCAAATCCATTAACAAATTAAACAATAATACCTAATGCAAATGCATATCAAAACATCAAGCATTTCTTTCCTATAAGTTGGTTGTGATACAAAAATAAACAGCTTGTCTGGTCTTAACTCATTTAAATTTTCAAAATTTTAGTTTAAATTAAACTTTCAAAACATTCAAGATGTATAGCATAATAACGTGACCAGTGCAGTTGCTTTAAAAATGCACAGTTAACACATTTTCAGATTTTTAGTAGTGTCACTAAAATAATTTTCAACCAATTTAAAATTCAAAAAACCCTGAAAAATCATTAACCAATCATTTGTCAAATGATGAACAGATTCAATCACAAATGATAACATACTTAATACATTCAGTAATACTTGTACATACACAAAACCAAAATTTTAGAAATTTTGCAACTACATTGAAACTTTAGTAAGTGGAACATTATTTTATGACTGTCATCAAAGTTTTCCATGCTAGGGAAACTCTTTAAGTCGAATTTTCTTTCTTTTTTTCTTTTTGCTCCTCAAAAAGTAAGAACAAAAAATAAGAAATCGGCGCCATCGCCTTGCATCAAAATTGATTCCAAAAAATACCTCTCGAATAATTGAAATTAGTTTCAAAAGGGCTTTCTTCTTATCAGTTGACTTCCCAGCTATCTGACGTTTATGTCTAGCTCCGATCAACTTCTCCATTTGCTTAAGGCAACCAGACCAGAAAAAATTTTGACTCAAATTTTCCCCAGACTTCGTCATTCCCTCATCTGCAGAGGTACCCTCCTGACAAAGAGTAAGTATTTTACTTCTCAAACTTTCTGGGACAACCGCTAATTTTCTAGTGTTACCCATGTGATCCTCCTGAAACCAAAACAGTTTTCCATTTTCAAGACAATAATAGTCCTTTTCCTTTAGACCCGTATTTTTCCCCGTTAACTCAAAGAGGGGCTTAAGAGTGGGGCACTCTATCTGCGCTGACTTGAATTCCTCAGGACTTATCCTGGCTAACGAAAATTCTGGCGCATTTATGTCGACTTCTGGAATTTCTACGTTTTCCACAGGCGTTGCGGGAAAAATTGGAGCATTGTCCAAAGGAACCTTATACTTCTCAGAAGGATTTTTTTCTTCAAGACTTTTTTGTTTTTCGCGAGCCTGAGCACGCGTTGTTACAGCATCTAAAGCATCTCCGTTCGAGCAATAATTTTCGAAACTGTCCCCTAACAAAAGCGCAGTTCTATTTCCTTATAAATATCTCCCTTGATCTAATTCGTCACTTATGACTGCCGCCTTAGTTTTTACTTTTCCAAATTTACCTTCTAAGTAAACACTGGCAAGGGGTAAACAAACTTGATTTTTATCTAAAGGGGTTTGTAACCAAACATTTTCCCCCGTAAAATCGCTATGATTTACATATTTTCGGCAAACCAAGTCAATGGAGCTACCACTGTCCCGAAGAATACGAATGGGAAAAGAATTCACAGTTCCCTCAGTAATGAATGGAGCTAATAGCTCTTCTCCAGCGAGAGTTTTCACGCAATTGACTACCTCTTCCGCCACGGGGAATCCACTATTCTTTTTATTCTTAGGACAAGTCGGCCACAAATGTGTCTCGCTGCTACACCCAAAGCACCGCAGGGGTCTTCGTCTCTCAAAACTGGTGTTTACCCTATCGGAAAGGGATCTGTTTAGGGGTTTATGGCTTTCGTTCTTTATTAGCTCCGTCTTTTCAGACAAATTTTTCCTGTCCTTCTTTTCTTCCGAATTAGGATTTTTGAATTTCCTCACTTCATCGTAGTTATCAAGCATGCCTGCTAACTTTGATGAGCTTTTTATTGTTGACCAGTCATCAAGGAAGTGTTCTTTTGCTTCCGATGGGGCTCTTTTTTTCATTTGATCCGTAATCATAAGGTCTTTTAAATTTTCAAAATCCTTAACCTCTAGACTGTCAATCCATTCATTTAGATAGTTTCGAAGCTCAAAAACAAAGTCTTTCCATGTACTGTCGTCGCGTTTTTGGTGCTGAACGAATTTTTTTCGGAAGCTTTCGGCACTTAACTTAAATCGCTTTAAGAGCAAATTTTTAACAAAAGAATAATTTTCGGCGTCCTCATCTGATTCACGCGCTATTAGCTGCGCTATTTCTAAGGGCAGTAATGGAATCAAATGCGATACCCAATCACTTTCCTCGATGCCCGCGCGTCTAACTTGCCGTTCGAACATGACTAAGTAGAGACAAATATCACTTTGGGAGGAATCAAATTTAGGTATTAAATTGTGAATACTTGATTGAATTACTCTAGTAGAAGAATATGCTGTTCCCCCATTCGTGCTCGTGCGCATAGCAAGTTCAAAAGCACGTTGTTTATCCTTTTCCTCTCTCTCTTTATTCTTTTCCTCTCTCTCTTTATCCCTTTCTTCTCTCTCAATTCTATCCCTTTCATCTTTCTCTTTCCTATCTCTAGTTTGCACAATATCCTCTAACAGAATCTGAGCTAGCTCTTCCTCATAATCAGTACATTCGGTAATTTGCTTTATTAAATCCAGCTTCCGTATTTTGGAAGTAAATTGTACCCCGAACTCTGTTGCGAGTTCTTCAAGGTCCACCTTCTTAACTTTTATCAAAAATGCCATGTTAAAATAAAATGCAATTTACAATGAACAAAACTCTTTCAGTAAATTAAAAAAAAAAAAAAAAAATACACACACAAGAGTGTTTACGCGGCATAAAATTAAAGTTATATGAAAAGCATTAGAACAAACAGCAAAGCACAAAATAATTAAACAATTCAATCTGATGTAAACAAGCAAATGCACTGTTTTGAATTTTTACCAACAAGCTATTCACAACCAACAATAAGAAAAAAAAACTTACGCTGGCTGCACCCTGGCACTGCTTCAAGGTAATCCAATGCAACTTAACCGATCACATCACATAGCACTCGCGAAAATTGAGTCAGTTTGTTCTAAGTATCACATTCCTTGGAGATAACCAACTGCGCGGATAAATACACTGTTCAGAAACGGACGTTCCGACCAGAATCAGACCAAGTTGGCCTCACAAATAATTTTGTTCACAAATTTCCCCGGAGAACAGGATGTCTCCTTAACGCATGTCACAGCGTCACACAATCGACAGGAATAGCCCAGGAACAACACAATCAGCTAGGGTAGCCGTAGGAACAATGCAACAGGCAAGGATCGCCACTGGAACACTTCGCACACACACATCAGCCAGGTTGGCCAGAAAAAAAATTTCGAATCTTTCGAAAAAAAAATATGTCCCAGAGATCAGGATAATCGTGAGACGACTACGAAGTTCCGTTTTTCTCAACAGATCCGCAGGGCGTTCTTTTCACACAGTCTAATGACTTCTCATCAAGATCGGGGTCGATCTTCTCCATTCAACAGAAGAAACCAGCAGGAGGTCCTTTACGCCGGAGCAAGGAAGCAGGAGCGAAGTCATAAAAACTGACCATAAAATAAGATCGGGGGTCGATCTTTCTTTTTCCGCAGCTAGGCTGCAGCAACACAACTTCTCAATGAAAGATTGCCTTTCTTTAATACAGAGAAGGGAGACGAAAAACTCTCATTTTCTATCTAGCTAAAATCTCCACCGCTTGCACCAAAATTTATATAGCTGTGGCGTGTTGGTAGTATGTGTGGCCTGCTGAGTGGTAAAGCAAGAAGTTACCAGGGGTAAACTTAACATTTTATTTACACAGCTATTTACAAGATTTAGACAAATACTATTGATTCGTAGCTAGACAGATATCTGGAGAGCCAGAAAGCATGACTGACCTCTCCAAAGTTTTTTATCGTTCTCCTCGTTTCCAAGTCAGCCGCGCCCCAGCCCCCGCTAAATTCATCTCCCCTTTTCTTGGAAAACAAACGGGGATTCTCTCACTCCTTTCCCAAGGATGCAGCTGGTCCATGGATGCAGGTGGCCATCCTGGGAACGGAATGTTAAACTTGAGCCAAAACGACCAAAGATCAGCTTGGGGCGGAACATAGTATTTTATGGATTTGAAAGAATTCGATGCAGCTGGCTTCGAAGCGTGGGAATGAGTAAAAAGTGTGGGAAACAGTGGCATCCATTGACAGAAAGCGTACTATGCCACAACATGAAATAATTCTCCAACTGTAGTTCATCGCTTAACACGCCAAGCAACCACGCTACCGAAACCCAGCTAAAAAAAATCTGCAGAAAATCTTTAAAAAAAATCTGCAGAAAATTTAAGCATATTTGGAACATGCTTTCTAAAGAAAATCCGCAGATTTTATCTGTAGATTTTTTGCAGAAAGCGTGTTCCAAATATGCTCAAATTTTCTGCAGATTTTGTGAAGAAAGCATGTTTCAAATATACTTAAATATTCTGCAGAAAATCTGTAGATAAAATGCAAAAAATGTACCCAGCAAATTAAAAATAGTAGATAACAATTAATAACAAATGAAATTAATGCAATAAAAATCCGAAAACATTTTTAATTTTAAGTTTCGACATTTCTTTAATAAAAATGTGTAAATTCACTACAGAGTGGTGTTTCATGTTTGTTTAATAAACAAATAATTAAAACTTGAACTACTCCTCCAAAATGAAAATTTAAATTTTATTAAATTGGAGCTTATGCAAATTGAAATAATTGAACCAAATTTGTCACAAAAATACATCGCTATGATTGTAAAATTAGTATTAAGTTTCAAGACGAAATAATAAATAGAACTATTTGTAAAAATTAAAAATTTCGAAAAATTCCTTCAAATCGACCACGAGGTGGAAAGTTATTAAGTTAATTAGGCTGGTTATTACTGAGACATCGTAGCACAATTTTTTCTATTAATAGATATTGACAACGTAAATGTTCGCTCAAAATTTTAAGTCAATCGGTGAAAAAATAAAAATTTCAAAAATTAAAAACCTCCGATTAGGCATAACGTTTCAAACTAACCCTAATATACTAATACACTTATTAAATAAAAGTTAATTTAATCAAATGATAATTGTTGAATTTTAAAGTGTCTTACCTTTTTGTGAACCGAGGCATAAATCCAAGATTTTTTTCATTGGTTTCCAATGATGAAACTTGAAATTTCCCTAATTATTTGTTTCCGTGACGGAGCAAAAAAACAATACGAGTCACCTGGTCGAGGGGTCATCTACTCTCGTAGCCTTGTGGCACCCGAATATTGCGGGATGCATCGAGGCCTCCGTGGTAAGAGGCTTGGCGTTCGGTGCGTTTGTATTCGAACGGCGCGCCGTTCGAAAACATTATTTCAAGTCATATTTGTTCTTATTTATTTTCAATTTCCTGATTTTTCTCCAAGTGAGACAAATTTGACTCTGTTCTAATCCGTATCCTTCTTGAAATTGACATTTTTGAAAGCCTTTTCAAACCATGTAATAACTTGCGTTATTCAATATCGTTTTGTTTTCAAAAATAAATAAATAAATAAATAAATAAAAAAAAAATGATGTATTGTAATTTCACTTTTATTTGATTTGAATCATGCACTTATATTAAAATTGATTTTCATGTCATATTATTTGTATAATACAATAAACAGACATTTTTTATTTGGTAAATGTTTCAAACGTGTTAAAATGCTTTTAAATTTCAATTTAAGTTATCAAATATAAATCAAAGTTCTTGGGGGAAAAGTTTAAGTTATTTATTACTGATTTTAATTAGAAAAACAAAGAAATGTGTTTAATTTTCTAAAAACTGAAAAAAATATAAAAAAAATTTAAAGTGTGAAAAACTTTTATGCAGTAATAAAACTTTGAAAAATAATTTAAATTGAAATACAGATTTCTTTTTGATGACCATAAAATATCTACAAACGTGCGAACTATTTAGAGAAAACTGTAAGAGAATTTTTTGTATAGATTTTCTGTAGATCTAATTGAAGAAAATTTGCAGATTTTTTTTTACCTTCAAAAAATCTGCAGAATATTAAGAGAAAACTAAAAAGAAAACTTTTTTGTGTGGATTTACTGCAGATTATTTTGAAGACAAAATGCAGATTTTGCTTGTCTTCTAAAAATCTGCAGAAATCTTGAAAATTACTTCAAAAAAAATTTATTTCTGCAGATTTTCTGAAGATTATTTTTAGCTGGGAAGTCCTGTCCTTTAGTGAGTAAAGCAGTTTTTTTCTGCAATTTGAAATGTTTCGCCAAATAAACAAAAAATACATCAAATAGCATCTTACAGATGTAAAAAAGTTCCACAACTCTATTGTGCATCGCCATACTCACCAAGCGACCGCGCTACAGCAACCCATCCAATAAGCGAGCAAAGCGAACTCCGACCGATTAGCGATCCAATCTTTTTAACGGAAACGTTAAAAGGAAATTTCTGTAGCAGAAAAACAACCTAATTTAAAAACACGGTACATCTAGGACAAAAAGAAAATCAAGTACCCTGTAAAATGTTAGACATGTAAGATTTTTTTAAAAATATGCTTTCATTGTCGTCATGTTTGCTCTGTCTTTTCTAAATTCTATTTTAATGGACGTTTGTATTTATGTATGACTCAATATTTCATTTATCAAATTATTTTACACATTAAAAGATCATTTAAAGTCTATTTGGCGAATTACTTTAATTGGGGTTTTCATTCATCGGATTATTTTACTTTTAATGGCTTGATTTAATTATTTGGAAAATTACTTCTTTGTCTTGTTTATTGTTCAAAAAGTACAGTGACAAAATAATGCATGGTTTTGCCAAATAAGTAGTTTCTACGTTGGATTAATCAATCATTCTACCAATAAGCTAAACACCAAGAGTAATAATGTGCCGTAACGTACCTATAACGAAAAAAACGTGTCTCCTATATAATAAATGTAGCAGTTTTCAAAGAGCATCGATCGCCCTTTAAAATCCTCGCCTGGAATAGTTTTGAAAATATTCATTGGAATGGGTCTAATAGCATAAAAAACCCCTTTCAAATGAGAGAAATATTCCTGAATATCGCCATTAAAATAACATATCATTCACTCTTAAAAATTACGTTATCAAAACCAAAAGAATCAGATTTTCTTTGAAGACGACGCATCCATTAAAATCCAACATGAAAACATCGACTTGTGAAAATATATTCAAAAGGGAATGTATTTTAAATGCCCTGCGGCAGACAAAGCCTCAATGCATTCAAAACCGATTGGAAGAAATTTTACTTCTAGATACTCAAGCAAGAAATGGCAACAAATAATATTGTTCCGCTTTTCTACAAGCTAAAATTAATCTCGCGCAAAAAATGGAGGAAGAAATTTCCTTTTTGAAGTAAATTTATTTTTACTTCATACGCTTATAACTTTTTTTGTAGTCATTTTTCGATGTCCGCGGCTTTAGTCGCTGTCAATATTTTTGAAATGATTATTTTTTATAGGCTTTCCAACGGTACAAAAACCGAAAAAAATTGGTCCATTTCTTGGCATAGACGTATGCTCAAGTGGACGTAAAATTGAATTTTTAATTAATGTCTCCATTAATTAGCGTCCTACGTGGTTCAGGCTGGAATATTCGTGACCCTCGTAAAATTTCGAATTTTTTAATACCTGGTTTGACCCTGAACTCGTGCCGTTCTTGAGACTTTCGCATATAAGTGCGCAATGTTCACTATCCCGTTTCACCCCCTTAAAATTGAAATTTCCAAAAATCCTTTCTTAGCACCCGCTTACGTTATAAAACAAACCTGTGTTCCAAATTTCAGTTTTTTAATCTCAGTAGTTTTGGCTGTGCGTTGATTGTCAGCCAGGACAAGCTATTTTATATATACAGAATAACTCTTATTTGTTTGCTCTTTTTTTTTTTTTTTTTTTTTTTCAAGTTTGGTTTTTGTTCTTCACGTTAGCCCAGTCAATACAGGTTACGTGTCGCAACTTATTTAGGGAAAGCTGAATTTTTGCAGGATGTTAGCACATAAAGTATACACTAAAATAACACAAAGTCCCGATCCCCCACCCCTCTTGCCTTTCTCCGCACCCCCTCCGAAACTTTGCAAGCGCAGTACTATGATTATGCGCTTTTCGTGTAGCAACTAATTAAGAGAGCTGATTTTTTGCAGGATGTTACTACTTAAATTACACACTAAGAAACAAAGTCCCGACCCTCCCTCTTGCTCCCCCCCCCAACCTTTCCGAAACATTGCAAGAGCATTATTATGATTATACGCTTACATCTCAAAACTTAATGATGTTACCGAGGAGTTCCTTTTTTTAGTTCACTCCTAACAATATGAGAAACCGGTGGTGCCCAACTTACGACCCGCGGGCCACATTCGGTCCGCGAAGCTAATCCACGTGGTCAGTTGTTTTGTGAGATGTTAGAACTCGAAGAGTACGATTAATGACAATGTTCCAAATTTGGAGCCAAATATTTCGAAATTAGTTTATGAAAAATAGGTTGCATTTAAAAAAAGAAGCATCAAGTAGTGATAGGATTTTTTTTTTTTTGTACTTTTCCTTCCTTTTTGTATTTTTCCATGTCATTTAGAAAAGGGTAAAACATTTTAAAATTTTATATGTGCTCCAGCCCGCGAGAACGATTTTAATATGATCTGCGGCTCTTATGGGAAGAAAGGCAGAGGGCAGAAACTCTCTATGTCCCTAATTTTAACCAATTCTGGCCATTGCAAAGCTATGCATATAAATATTTCCGAATGTTACTCCTATCAATTTGGGTCCCTGTGCCCTTGACTTTTCAAAAGATTGGTTAAAGCATTCGTGGTATACTTTCGCAACAGACATCGAAACAATTTTGACTTTTCGCATTCTTTCAGGTCAACGTGGCAATGTACACAATTATGAAAAAGTTATGATAATGGCAGAGGGCAGAAACTCTCTACTTTCCTAACTTAAACCAATTCTGGCCATTGCAAAAAAACTAATATTTTGCAGTCTTTTTGAGTAAAATCGAGTTTAAGGACATACAAATTGAAAATTATGTGCTGTAAATGATTGTTCACTTGTATTTTGATCAACATATCCTCATCAATTTACACTTCCATTTACAGAAAAAAAAAGTTTCATCTCTGGTAGGTTTGTTTTGGGAACCCTGTGTTACAGTGATAAACATGTCTTGTATTCAACTATTTGTCTTTTTTCAGGAAAGTCAACGTCTGTATCCGTCTTTGCCATACATCGGCAGAGAATCCAGTTGTGATGTTGTTGTTAGTAAGTACTTCTCACGCCTACTAATTGTGATCTAAAACAATAAATATTTACAGCGATACTTTTTTTTTTCGGATTGAAACTACTTTCGCAGGTAAACACATTAATGGGTACATGTTAAGTATATTATTGTAACATAGAATTATTTTTTTTAAACAAATTGTGAGTTTATTTTTTGGAAACATATTTTGTTTTTAGGAATTTGACATTACTTCTGCCGACTTGATTTAGCTCTGCTTAAAACTTTATATTTAACATTTTTATTATTATATTAAAATGTAAAATGTTGGCAAATATGTGAAGAATAAATATTAGCTCACCATTATTACATATTACATATGAAAATATAGTCTCTGTTATTCGAATATAACAGATTGTTTTGATATCAATGAATACTTGTATTGGAATTTTTAAATCAAAGAGCTGTTTAATTGATCAAGAGTTTTGAGACAGGTAGTTTGGAACTCAAAAGAACGCATAATCACTAACAGAACTGATGAACTTAAAGGCCACTTTGTTATGAGCAAATAATTTTTTAAAAAGAAATAATGAATAACGTCTTAAAGTTAAAAATAAGATATAGTCAATTAAAGAAAAATTGGAGGACTGTAATTGCTTTTCAAGAAAACAATTGAACGACTTTTCGGAAGAGGATTTTTATTTTTTTATTTTTTGGAACTTAAAACTGAACATTCTAATGATTGATAACGAATTGCTTTCCATAAGTAAGTCTATTGATATGAAAGCCGAAGTTTTAGTAAATAGTCAATAACCATAAAAAGAAATATTGAACCGGAATTTCTATGGTAATAGCTCTTACATTAGTCAAATTAGTAACAATTTTCCAGGCTGTTTTAACCATATTCGTATTTCCAGGCAATTAGAAGCATTTATAATATGCTGTAGTTAAACGTTAATAAGTGTAAGATTATGACATAACTACCAGTAAAACAGCTGGTTAGTCAATGTAGCGATCGCACACAAGTTATGATTTCAATTTATTTTCATTTCCCTTTTTAACAACAAATGCAAGGAACACATTTGTTGTTTAATCTTGTGTGTGAAATGCTATTTAAAAACAAATAATTATAAAAATAATACATTCTTTCTTTACTATTTTAATATTCCTGAACTTTAAGCAGTGGCTTAGCTAGGCTTTCTGCCGCCCGGAGCGGTTCCTCAATTTGTCGCTCTTTTGATGGAAAACAATTGATACATTAAAGAGTCGAAAGTGTTTTAATAAGATTTTAATAAAGAAAAAAGTCTTTCTTATTTTTCTTGCAGAAGAAAAATAAAGAAATTCAGAGCTCCACCGAAAAGTTCCAAAAGTTAAGTCAAAATTCGGAATTTAAAGCAATTTTTGGTAACGGTTTATAGAAAAGCGGCATTAAGCTCCCTCCAGATTTTTTTTTTCAAAATTAAAATTAGTTTTATGCTTATTTTGGTGACGTTAGGGGAATTGGGAGTTCGCAGGGAAATTTTGCGAAATGGAAATCTTAAAAAAGCAATTTTAGGCTATCTTTGGATAGGTGAAGACATTGGAGAAAGCTTTTCAACTAAACTGAAAAGCACGTAACTGTAGGATGTATCTAGTGGTGTAAGGGCTTTCCCTAACTCCAAAAGGCAGGCGGAAAGAGTGGATTTTCCTCCCGAAATATTTTCAAATTTGAAATCAATTTTAGTCTATCTTTGATGACGTTAAAGAAAATAGAGAACCTACGCGAGTTTTCAAGAAATTTTCCCGATGCCGAAGTTTCAAAAAGGAATTGTAAGCTATCTTTGACGGCATAAGTTTCCAACTATTTCCAAAAATGTTGGGAAGTCGGATGGTTTTCCCGTCTTCCTATGAATTTTTTTGAAAATGACGTCCTAAAAACGCGACTTTAGCTCTTGTTTGACGGACAACGTCATGTGAGAGAGTTTGGAGGTTAGTTTCCCACTCGAAATCGTTTTCGAAACTGTTGCTCATTTTAATTTCTTCATCACTGAGAAAAGAAGGTTTTCGGTCTTCCCTTAGAAATCTATAAAAACGAAATTTGGAGCCAACTGTGATGACGTTAGGTTCGTGCACATTTAGAGTCCCTACATTAGAATCTTTCTGAAATTTAAATTTCAAAAACCCAGCGTTAAGCTGTTTTTGGAGACATTGGATGCGATGGGGATTTTAAAGCTCTAAGTTGATGTCCTTAATACACATGTCAGTCAATCTTTAACCTCGTTAAAGAAAGGGTCTGGGTATGACCGTCTTCAGGAATTTGTTGGGATTGAAATTTTAAAAACACAGTATTAGGCTAAAAGATAAGATGTAAAGGGATGGGGTGGGCGTTATCCTTTGAAAATGTTTCGAGACTCAAAGCCTAAAATTACACTTTTGGGCTGTTTGGTGACGTTAAGAGATAAGAAGGTACTTCCGATTTCTCTTCTCGAAAAATGTGACACCGCCCTCAGTCTGTAGCTTCAGACGAAGGAAGAGAAAATCCAAACAATATAATGCTGAGATGTCCTCAAGAACAACACATGTTTTGTATTTGAGTAATTTTATCATTATAGTCGTACCGCAACCCCCTTAGGATTAAAAGACTTTTTTTTTTTTTGACTCCGAAAAAAGATTAAAAGCATGATTTACTTATTAGGAAATCGCGTTAAATTTTTTTGTATCAAAAGTGCCTCCCCCCAAAAAGTCCCACCCGGGGCGGACCGCTCCCTCGGCCTCTCCCTAGCTACGCCACTGACTTGAAGTATTGATTTAAAAATAAAACATAAAAAACATCTGGTTAGAGTTTCTAGCACTTAGACAATAGTTACTTACAGTAAAAAGAAACAAAAAAAGTTTTGATAAAAACCACATTCATAACGCAATGTAAAATTTAACTTCCTTTTTATTCATCTTGAAAAAAAAAACTTTTTTATTCGAATGCTTGAATTTCCTCGTAGATGGGTACACGATTCCCGCTGGAACAAACTGCATGATATTCACATACATGCTACACAGAGACTCAGACGTATTCCCAAATCCAGAGAAGTTTGATCCAGACCGGTTCTTACCAGAAAATGCGACGGGCAGACACCCCTACGCTTATGTTCCCTTCTCTGCAGGACCCAGAAACTGCATTGGTAAGATGGAAAAAAGTTTTTAAACATACTGTGATATCGTGTAAAGTAATCAATGAACTGCAGCTGTACGTGATATTCACGTCACTAAAACATTGCTCTCATTGTGAGACCAAAGAAGCAACTCCTAAGCTCCGAATCTCACAACTTAGTACACTGGTGAATGGGTTGCTTGTCAATCCCAAAACACGTGTCTAAAATTATTTTGCTATGTGATTTGTTGCGTTAATTGCTTCATTTAGCATTTCTACATAAAGTAAACTTTTTACTTCTTCAGGGAAAAAAAAGGGCGAATAACTGATTGAATAAATGTATGGCGTATTAAAATGCTTAACACAGCACAAGTACATCGTGTTGTGACCCAAAATGAACGTCGAAAAAAATGTATTGATTGTTTTAAACAAATGAATAAATAGATATATAATAATTTCTCTTCTAACACGAGAGAGTTATTTGTAACCTTTTCAAAAATGTATTTGATTATGTTATAGTCTAAATACACTGCTTTTTCCACGCTACTGTAACGGACGAGACTGTATAGATCAAAATTAAAATATCAGCTTTCAATACGTCATGTACAAATTTCTGTGAAAAAAGATGCACCTTTTATTAGTTCCTTTTACAAAAAAGGAAGTATTGTATTCGCGAAAAAAATTTCACTCAAAAATCGACTTCAATTTTCATTTTGCTCACCCCCAAATGAATGTTGAGTTGTTTTTTCCGACTCGACCACACGTGGATAAGTGACAAAGAACGTATAGATACGAGGAATATCCATTTTGACGATTTCCAAGTTAATTACAACGAGTTTTCTCATGACGTCTGTATATACGTATGTATGTCGCATAACTCAAAAATGGTATGTCCTAGAAAGTTGAAATTTGGTACGTAGACTCCTAGTGGGTTTCTAGTTGTGAACCTCTCCTTTTGGTTGAATTCTGGTGTTTCTAAAGGGGTCTTTTGCCCCTTTTTGGGGAGAAATCAATGTTAATTTCGATGTAAACTCAAATGGTGTCATAATTTGGCGGACACTTGGCGATATATCTCGCCAGTCTTTTGGTCGGCAAGTTTTGTCAACTTGGCGACAAATTTGGCGATTTTTTTTCTTTTCTTTTTTTTTTCAAATTTGGTTTCAATTTGGTCATTGTTGGTGGTATTTAGAGAGTAAACTATTGAATCATATTAAAACTGCCAATAATGGGAAAATGACATTAAATTGGAGTAAAAGAAAGTCATGAGATGCACACATCAGCTCGTTTTATTTATGCTTCTGGTTCGAATGCAATTTTTCCTTCTCTACAGAGCGGTCGAACATAGAATAGGTACATGGATTGGTGCATTTTAAGTTAAAAAAAGGGGGAATCCATGCATACTTACTAGTGATGTGCTGGATCGTTAAAAAAGTAGGCCCGCGGATACGATCATTAGTGTCAAGATCCGCGGATACGGATACGGATGCTGATCTCAAAATTTTCCCCCCAATTCAACTATCCAAGTGTAAAATTTGTTACGGAAGGTATTCCCGTCAGAACAATGGCAGTTTCTTCAAAAAATGTCAAATGCGGCAAAAATATAATCAGGACTGTTTAAAGAAATCTCCGTTAAAATTGAGGGAGAGTTGGAAGGAATGGGTCAGCGCTGCATTAATGCTTAGATGGAATGTGAAAAAATATTTCTAGCTTACTCGGTAGATGTAGGATACAAGAGCAAGAGTGTAAAGCTGCTACTGGACGGGATAGAAATAATTTTTCCCATTTTATTTTAGCATAAATGCAGTGCTGACCCATTCCATCAAACTTATCCGACCGACGAAATAAAGAGCCGAGAACACCTTTATAAACAGTAAATAGATAATTTAGTCTCACTTTTTTTAAAGGATGCCGAGAAAAACAAAAATGAAGAATAACAGAAACCCCAAATCAATAACAAAAACTAATATTAAATTAAAAATTAAAAAAACAAAGCATGTCCCAGAGAGTCGACCTCATATTAAGATGAATTTCGCGGGTCATCACACATTTGTTAACAAATATGAACTGACAGCAGGTAAAAATTTTAAATCATTGAGCTTTTTCTCCTTATCTTCCGACTATGAAATCGCTACCAATCACGCTTATAAAAGCTTAGAATTGCATTTAAAATTTACTTAAAAAGATTATAGCTCCTATTGTATATAAGTTGGAAGTTTCAAATAAATATCAAACGCAAAAAACTTCGTTCTTTCAATTAGGGTCAACATTTTTAACGTGCGGGAAAATTTTTACTACCATAATTGTGTAAAATGTTAAATCGGTTTTTAATTAATATATCCGGTAATTTAAGTTCTACAAAAACGAGGCCAAGCTAAGAACACTTTCGATCAAGTCTCCTTTTGAACGAAAATGAACTATCAAAATCGTTTCATCTGTTTAGGAATTACGGTGACACAAAAAGACACACTGATACACACTTTTAAAATTTATTTCCCCTTCCTTTTTGCAACGGGGGGGGGGGGGACATATTGGCTTCTGAAATGATACTTTATAATTTGAATAAGGAATAAAATCGAATTTAAACGGAATTTAAGAGTATTTTATTCAAATATTTAAACATTTTTAGAGTAGAAATGATCCGTTTAAGATCCGTCAAAAAAGTAACGGATACGGATACAGATCTTTATTTTCCCTCGGATATCCGGAACATCACTAATACTTACTACCTTTAAAAGAAATAAAATCTACAAGCGACCCATTCACAGCTAAGATAATTAAGGTTCATTGCGACTTAATCTAATTTAGCTCTGAACACTCCAATTATGAACGTAACACTTCATTGCAAAAATCAACTACGTTCAAGGCTAAAGTGGTATACGTCGAAATAAACTTGATCCCCTTCAGTTCTACCTCAAATATTGACGATACAGAAATCGTTGTTAGATTTGAAGCTGCAGCGTTTTGAAACCAAATTCACACAAATTTGATGTTCGTATTGAAAACTATTCTCTTTTTAAAGCTCATTAGACATTAATACACTTGAAATCAACAAAGTAACTATCACAATTTCTTGTCTAAATCAGCTTTAAATTACAAAATTAAAAAGCTATTTAAATATTAAATATCAATTTTAATTAGTACTACTAAATAAAGCATACTTGCCTTATTTACAAAGTGTAAGGCTAAATTACTTTATTTACAAGAGATCCTGTTAACAATCAAGTAAGTGAAAAGTCAACTAGAAGCATAAGTTTACTATACTGTGTTCACATGAAAGATAGATAATATGTAAAAAAAAGTGCGTCATTTGGCGACTTCAATCACGTGTTTGGCTTAGAAAAAAACAAATGTCTGCTAAGTGGGTGGCGATGGCGAATACTACTGGTTTACTTTTTCTGTTCCAGAAAAAATCTCCGAATGTGGCACAGTGGCGAACCTTCTGAAAACATGTTTATTTCTTTCTAGTCTATATTTCTTTTGAACGCAGTATAAACTCTGTTTGTGTGCGTAATATATAGAACAAAAGTGGTGAAAACAGGTTTCCAGACGGTTTGCCGCTGTACTACTATTCGGGATTTTCTCTTGATTAATAATTAAAAAAAAGTTATTCAATAGCAATAGGATATTGGAATGCGAATCGTATTCACAGTCTGCTTGGCACCAATTTGTTCTTGTCCTAGCCAACTGCAAGATTGATGTCGTCAAATGGCGCAGTCCTTTGCTTACATCTATGTTTCCCGTGAATGAATAGTAGATAGTATTATAATCTTTAGTTTAAACATGAACTACCGTATATTGTTGAAAGGTAGCTAACTATACAAAGAGAAGCTGCTTTTTGAATCCGCAGTCAAAAATACGTAATGAAATCAAGTTACTAAACAATACAACGTTCCTTAAAAATTACTGAAATATTCGCTGCGATTTAATGGAAAACTTCACTTAATATTCGGTCAATTATTATTTGCTAATAGTATCATTTATAGCGTGAAATATTGTAATTGACATTTAAATATATAATTAATCCAAACACATTTTACAAACGATAGCAACATTAGGCAATTTCCATACAAGATAAATCTGCTGTTTAGTCAATGTGCCACAAATCTACAATTAAAATCAATCATGACGTGCTTTTCAAAAAACTTGGCATTTTGTTTTGACCTGATTTGAACAGTTGCTAAAATTATGCTCTAATATTCGCAATTTCACCTCTCCAAAAAAAAGGGGGAGTAAGGTGACATCCTATCTCTCGAATTAATCTGAAAACATAAATTAAAGTTAATTAACACCTTTTCATAAATGTTGTAAACTATAACTTCTTAAGTGCAGCTACTTATTAATTTAGGACGATTGATGAACAAAAAATCACTTTATTGCTGCTAGAAACATGCCATGATTTTAAATCGCGCCAAACTATGCCGACACCGAAATGCTGACACTTAGTATACAGCATGCTCACTGAAGTCTCTTGCCGCCCTTTTAACTGCAGAAAGGTTGCTGCTATATCCACAAAAGTAATGTCTAGGTATAGTGAAGTAGATATGCGCTACTTTACCTCCTATATAACCACCCTGGTGGAAAATTACGGAGTTAGCACTTCTATCGTGAGAAGAAAACGTGATTTATACACTTGAAAAGCAAAAAGGCACCTTCTGAACATTAAGTAAAGGAATAGAATAGTTTAAAGACGATATTTTTTGTTCTGATTTCTTGCACTGTGACGAGATAAATTGAACTACGAAGAGAGAAAACAACTAGGTATAACAAGATACCTTTATTTTACATTTCGGTTTCGTGTTATGCCTGAAAGATAAAACTTGAACGAAAGGGGAAATTATTATGCGTAAGAATGTAGTAACTCACGAAAAAGCAAATATACGTTTTAACCTTTCTAATCTTTGCATTGTCTACAAAGTGACTTTTTGTACAAAATAGACAACAGCCTACATCTTTATAATATTTTCTCCTCTCTCGTTCTGTTTTCGAGGTGAGAGTTTCAATTCTGAAGTTTTTCCCCCATGTGGTACCGTACGTATTTTTATTCAGTAGGCATGGTAACTTTACTATACCTAGACATCAATTTGACGAATACAAAAGCAGCCGTTCTGAGAGAGTGGCAAAGCCCTTTAATCGGAAATCTGTATGTTACCATCAGCTCTTTATCAGTTTGAATTTTATGCGGATGGGAGCAAATAACAGCATACAAACAAGGTTAAATCCGAAATTTTGGTTTGCGGTATTTAGGAAACTTATAGATAGATATTTAACACAGTTACGATTGATTTCCGAAACATGCAGTAGCTGTAATATACTACCTGATGAAACTAGCATGATTAGAACTTTAGCCGAAAATGAATGCACCAGATTGAGATTTAACTCTTAAAAGATAGCAGTCATTTCATCTTCATCTCAGCAACATTATTCTTACGGGGATAGATTTTTTTTTCTTTCGACAAAAAGTACAACATAAATTACATTATTTGCTGGTTTAACCATACAGAAATTAAACGTTAAATATTTACGTGATTTTGTGCTGAAGTTAAAACAAGCTTGGGCACTATTTTCAGGCAACAAGATGGCATACTAGATTCTGCATTGGTACAAGTAATCTAGATTCAGATGTTCTATCTCAAAGGAGTTTGTTTCATTTTTTGTTTATTCTAGAATCTAGATTATAATTTAGGAAACTAACTTTGCCAAACTTCATGTTGCAGGGCAAAGATTCGCCATGATGGAAGAAAAGGTTGTTCTTGCCCATGTTCTCATGAACTACGAGGTGAAATCTTTGGTTCCTAGGGATCAACTGCAGCTGACAGCGGAAATGGTACTTCGATCACACAATGGAATCATCATGCAAATTACTCCCAGGCAGAGATGAAATTTCAGAATTGCTACCAAAGTTTACGTCAGTTTACTAAACTTAAGAGCAGCGAATTGGTTGCCCTCTTAAATTATTGCTGATACATTTATTGCTAAGTGGAGGTCGATATTCATTTACAGTGTTTTGCTTACCCAAAGGACAAATTTTGAAGTCGACTTTCACAAACAACTTTTTTTTTTATGTCTTATCGATCCAGTAACCTTAATAACGAGATCGACAAGACCAGATTGGTCACATGAGTAAAAAAAAAAAAAGCATCAGTCCATCATTTGGTGTAAAAATTGTGACCAAAACATAAGTCTCGGTAACGGATCATCATTTTATTCTAGTTGCTGAAAAGCAACTTGAATAAAAATGGAAAATATATGTTTCATAAGGTGTTACAAATGTTGAATGGGGGAAAAAGTAACTATTAAGTATAAAACAGGAATTCGATTACTAGTAAGCAATCACAATCTTGTAAATATGTGTATAGTTATGTAGAATAGCATCTTTGTAAAATGTTGATCGTTTTTGTGTAAAATTGTAATTGTCAAACTATCTGTGCCTTGTTTGGAATTGAATGCATTTCACTTTGTAAATGTTCACTTTGAATAAAATAGATTTGTGAAATCGACATTTGCCGTTCTTTACACGTAGTTTTTTTTTTAGCACAGGCCTTTTTTTCACAGAATAAATGCATCAGTACTGACATCATCCGTAAAGTACCAACGCTATATTAAATGTGTTATTAGAGTGGCGCAAAGTTTTATTACTGTTAATGCTAAAGTCACGCTGTCTGCAAATCAATACTATATTGTACTGTATCTATTGCACACAGAGTATCGAATTAACTGATTTAGAGCTAAAAAGAGTTAGAACAAGACTCGGATTTAATTCTGAAAAAAATATCCATGCATTTATTTTAAGCGAGTTAAGCGTTTCGGCAACAAAATGACTACCTATCTTGGCTATGTCTCAAAAGGAAAAATCTCAGATTTTTTTAAAAAATTGTATATAAAATTAGATCTAACTTTATAAACTAATTTAAAGAGACTTTATCACATGAGATTTATACTTCAGAACAGGACTTCATTATACAATCCTAGAAAAAAAAACGACGCACCTAGAAGACGCACTCAAAATAAATGAAATTTTACGCACGAATTGACAACAGTAATAGAAGAAAGTAATTACGAAAGGAAAGCAAAATACTCATTTAATACTAGAAAAATCGTAAATAAATAGAGGTTTTACTACCCTGCATGGGGTCATTTTTAGCGTTCGTACAGGAGGCTTATACAGGCGAACATTGAGGAATAAAAGTTTCGTACAATGCCCTAAGTCATCTCTTACTACAGTTACTGTAAACGCGCCACTGAATCGATCAAACTCATAGATTGTCCAATATATCGTCCCAAGCTATTCCAGATATGATCGATCTGTGACAAATTGGGGAATCAAGCAGGCCCGAGAAGGTGACAATGTGAAGGAGCAAATCCTCTCACATACTTGCTGTGCGCGACCGAGCATTGTCCTGTTTGAAAGTTGCTCCGGGGGGCACTGCCATGAGTGCCAACATGTGACTGAAGCATGGCACAAACGGAGCGTGAGGCTGTCATGGTGTCGTGGATTCCCGATAATATTCCCTCAGCTGCAGGTGCGAAGTGAATCTGAAAGGGCTGGATTAGGGCTTTCACACTCGCGGCTCCCTTTGGAGTAGTGTCTTTTCTACTGGATCGTACTACAATCGAATGCATCATGGTCATCTTTAGCGACGAATTGACAATCAATTCGGGCACTGTGACAATCGTGTACGCTTGCGCAGACTCCGTTATGAACACCCCAATAGAGCCTTTATTTTTCATGTGCACAGCGCACCTACAGTTGTGGTGATACATGGGCTGATATCATGGCCGGGGTCGATAAAGGCGTTGGACTCGTAACCAGAGGATTAGGGTTCGATAGTGTAGTTTATTCGATAAGGAAGAACGTTTCGATTTTCAACAGTAATCAAACAAAACAAAACGTATTTATATAGAAAATTTAAAACGAAAATGAGAGTTCTTCCTCTACAATCACTTTTATCAGCAAAGAATAAAATTTTCCAGTACTTTCATTTGTGTGGAAAAAGTAATTGTGTTTAACGTTTCTAGAATCCATTGATAAATTGGTAATCTTTCTAGTCAAATCAATCAACCATTGTTTTCCATAAGTAACCGTTGTTCAAGTTTTTTTTTCAAAAAAAAAAAAAAAAACCCAAAGATTGATCAGAAGTTTATTAAGAATCTGCATTTTTTACGACTTTTATCCTTGTAGTTCTTCAGATAAAACATTTTGATGTGCGCCACTGTAAACTGTTTTTTAGTCTGTTCAAAAACTAACTGTTCCCCCTTCCCCCTCTAATTAAAAAAAAAAGTTCCGTTTCGTTAAAATTTTAACCTAAAAGTTTTTGAACCACGTTTTTCAAAATTACCTAATAGATTAGCACTTATAAAGAGTTCAAATTTCTCTGTAGACGTTTCTGCTTTGAGTCGTCCAAAAGTAAACGAAAAATAGCTGAAAACAAATGGGGAACCATGAGTTGTCATGGAAAAATGTCCCCCCCCCCCTACTAGAAATATCAAACTAGGTTCCTGAATTCAGATTATGTTTGCGATCCTATTCACTGGGTTTATTGTTTTTACAAATTGCTTCTACCGCAATCATAATTGCAAAAAAAAAAATTAATTTGAATTTTTGGCATCTTAAATTCAAATTATGTTTTTCGCAATCACGAGCGTGTGTGTTTGTGTAGGCACATGTGTGTGGGTGCGTAAGTGTATGTATGCATATGTGTGAGTGAGTGTTGTGTACGTGCGTGTGCGTGTAGGTGTTCGTGTGTGTGTAGACGTTCGTGTGTGTGTGTGGGCGTTCGTGTGTGTGTGTGGGCGTTCGTGTGTGTGTGTGTGTGTAGGCGTTCGTGTGTGTGTAGGCGTTCGTGTGTGTGTGTGTAGGCGTTCGTGTGTGTGTAGGCGTTTGTGTGTGTGTGTAGGCGTTCGTGTGTGTGTGTAGGCGTTCGTGTGTGTGTGTAGGCGTTCGTGTGTGTGTGTGTAGGCGTTCGTGTGTGTGTGTAGGCGTTCGTGTGTGTGGGACATGGACGCCACCGCCCAGCAAAAGTGGATTTCGGGGGACAGTGCTTAGGACCAGCCGCGCCGCCGCCGGAGGACGGTGGTGCTGCAGGCCTGGTCCAAGCTGAAAAAGGAACCGTAACGCCAAAAACGGTCAAGTAAGAACAATAAGCAATCGTGATTGCTCAAAAAAACAAAACAAAACAAAAAAAAAAGTAAAATCTGTGACCTACTTCCCCCAATTAATTCTAATTTGAATTCCGAAACTTTGAATTCAAATTATGTTTTTCGCAATCACGAGTTGCGACAAGACCCTACTGATTAGAGTTATTGTTTCTAGAAACGGCTCCCCCCCCAAGCATGTCCCTCCTCCTGGGTGGTTACGTGTGTATAGTTGTGTGTGTGTAGGCTTACGTATGTGCACGTAGGCGTGTGTATGTGTGTAAAGGCGTGCGCACGTAGGGGAGTGTATATGACCATGCGTGTGTAGGACATGGACGCCAGCGCCCAGCCAAAGTGGATTCCGGTGGACAGTGCTCAGGACCAGCCGCGCCGCTGCCGGTGGACGGTGGTGCTGCAGCCCTGGTCCAAGCTGAAAAAGGAACCGTAACGTCAAGGACAGTCAAATGAAAGCAATAAGCAATCATGATTGCTCCAAAAAAAAAAAACATAATTTAAATTTACGACGTTCAAATTTAAATATTTGCCAGGCACTGGTTGCCGTCTTTGCCTAAAGAGGATTGTATAAAGTTGAGAATGTCAAGTATAAATAAAGTTGATTCTGGGGGACATGTAAGCTACCGCTCCCCCCAGGAGGAAGGATACGTTCGCGGAGGACCATGAACCAGAGGAGTTTACATTATAAGCATGGAAAAATATAATGAAAGGAACATAAACTATAATCAAGTAAAAGTAACAAGTAATTCGTTGCCACTTAAAAAAAAAGAAAGAAAAAAAATATGAACATATTCGGAAAAATGATGTGTGGTCAACCAAAAATAAGACTCGTTAATTTCAACCAAAAAAATAAAAGACTCACACATTTGTTTCTATAGGACAATTTTCATGTTGATTACTAATTATGATAATTATAAAGGATGCATATATAATACCCATGCACATCATGATAATTATAAGAAAACTTTGCAAATATGTTTCCTAGGATGATGTTATATATCATCCTAGGTGAAATGTTTGCAAAACTCTTTTTCCGCGTAATGCGTCTTCGAAGATTCCAAAACACATGCCCGGAATTGGTATTTAAATAAAAGGAAAAGCGTGGGGCATGGTCAACAAACAATTCATGTATTTATAATTTAACTAACAATTTTATCGTTCTACAAATAGTATTAAATGAGGTATAAGTTTTTTACATTGATAGCTTTTTTAACACTTATAGTTATGTAGTACATGCGCCCATGTTTTTCTTTTTAAAGCACACAAATATTTTGATAGCTATTGAAAACTCACAATCACAAATTTTTCCAGACAATCTTTAAGAAATTCTTAAACTGTATGGGCTAATGTATCTAAAAATCTAAACACATCTACATGAAGCTAAGAGAAATTATTTTATACTTTTCAGTTCATTTTTAAAAACATGGTACATTAAAACTTTATTTCATTAGTTATTTTCTGCTTTTTAGTATTGTGTGTCTGAAGTGTTGTATTAGATTTGAAATACTTCGATCAAACGGTTAAACTGACGATGATGGAGTTCCGTAAATTGATTCAGTCGATAAAATAAGCTTAAACAATAAACTGCACCATAAATAACATTGAAACCTTAAAAAACATTTATATTTAATTAAGTTTCTATGTACAACATAAGTTCAATGCAAGTAGAATATTTTTAACAGGGTAATATGAAAAATGTCGCACATTTATTTCTCTGCGAATGAACTGGATTCTTTTCTGCATTTACGTGGAAAATTCGCTGATTTGCAATATCCCTTTCATACACAAATTGCTATACTTATGTACACTGCTTTAAAAAATTTTAGGCACATTTTGAAAAAAGCACAGTTTAAAAAATGACCTGATCAACAATGAATTTGCAATTATTGAAGGTGCACCTTAATGTGGTCACAAAAAAATCGATTTTCGAATTTCTTCCGCGGCAACCCCCTAAAATGTGCCAATTGACTAGAAAACATGATTTGCAAAGTTTCAGCTAATTCCAACAATATTAACACGTGCTGCTAAGAGGATAAATTTACGTAAAACAGTGTTTTTTTTAGCAAAAAATCGTTGTTTTTCTTCTTTAAAACCAAAACTTTTCATCCTAGAAACTTTGTTCTGGTCTCATTTTATAGGAAATTTTATTCTAGTGATGAGATATCTTATCTATTTTTTTAAATAAAATTTACAGAGTGATACTTGGCATTTTTCAGGTTAGGTCATGGAAGATATCATCAGTAAGGAATGTTCATGGAAGACCTAACAGCATTACAACATTCAGTTACATTTATTTGCTCTTTGTTGATTTTAATTCATCCATTAAAAATGCTTCATTTCGAGGCATTTTAAAAACGAAATGCAGCAAATTGCTGATTTAAAATAAAAGAACTAAGCAGTTCAGAATCAGAACTGAAAGCAAAGAATTAAAATTACATAACAGATTGAGCTGTGCTTTTGTATCCCTATCATCGCAATCATCTTTGCAGCCTTCATTGTTTTGATCATTTTTTCCCTAAAGTATCATCAAAGAAAAAGAAAAAAGGGAAAGAAAATGCTACCCCCTCTGAGTTCAGGGATCTCAGATGGTTAATTATTTCAGGTAGTTTTATGCCTACATTATCTTCATAAATACTCTTGTATTGAACCAAAGATTTTATTAACTGGAGATATTGGTTGGGGGCCAAAGCTCGATTGCAGACAATAAACCATACTTTTCAGTAAATGGTGATAATAAACAACCAAATATCTTCATTACTTTTTATCTCTAACCGGTTAAGGAAAAATGCAGAAAGAAACAAAGGTATGTAATTGAAAAAATTAAAATTTTTGGAGATGATTATTACAAATAAATGAGGAACCTCTCCTCTGCTTATGGGACAAGATGTGGTACAAGTAGCTCTGGTAGGGGCTGTTATATATGCATAACATGATTTAGAAAAAAATTCAATGAAAGCTTACCTAGAATATGAACTTTAAACGCGTTTCATAAGGAACTTTAAAAAGTCCACTTACATCCATTTGCTTCTCACCGTCTCATATGAACTTTGCCATTCATTTGGTGCGATGAATAGCGCCAGGTACTCGAAAAGTAATGTTGTTTGGAGAAAGACTCCCTAAATAAGTTAAGCAGAGTTGAATGAACTGTTTGTAGTCATCCCTAGCCTGCTACTGTTTTTATTATTTCTCAAAACGAAAGTTTGAAATTTCAATTGGATTGCTTATTTTATTTTTAATTTTTTAATCTTCTATGCTTGCTTTGAATTGCTTCTTATCTATACCATTTATCCTGAAATTCTTGAAAAATATCTGGTTGAGGACTAGTGGACGTACCTATTTTGTGAAATCAAAACTACTTTTCCACAATTTTCTAAGATGTGGTAAAGACATGCTAAATGCAAACGATTTTTCTGTAACAACTGTTCATACAAAACGCAGGGTTGCATTGCAGAAAGGAGCCATAAAATGATTGTCATTTTAACGAAAGCCCTAAAAAGTCCCCGTCTAAGAAAACAGACCACATTCCTAGAAATATTAGTTTTTCATTTCTCTAGAAGGGCCGAAAGTCCTTACAAGAATGGGCTATTTAATCTATTGTCTAGCACTAACCACTGAGGAGGAAAGCAACGTTCCGTTTTAGCTTTGAGTTTTAGAGACATATCTATAGTACACGGAAATCCTGTTACATCGAACTTCACATTACTAGAAATTTTGCTCGCTGTGCCAAAGTTTTAGTAGTAATGGAATTCAAGCAACATAATGGAAGTCAAATCGGAGCTGAAAATTTCTTTGGTTGAAACGGATATTTCGTTGTTTCGGTATTCGTTGTAACGGGATTTCACTGTATATATTACTGATAATATTTCTGTTTTTGCTCTGAAAACTTAACATTGCAACAACTTATGTACTAATGATTAATACTTTTTACGCGATTTTGAGAATATTAGCTACGACTTTACTTGAAAAATCCTGAATAATATTCAATCAATTTTTATTAGAATTTGGATGAAATTAGATTTAAAGAGAATAACAATCCCTGTAAATTGAGACCAGAACGAATTTTCCAGGTAAAACAGTTTTGGTTTTACAGATTAAAGCCTACGATGCTGAAAATCGCTATTTTTCGTAATTTTAGCCTCTTTGCGGCACGTGTTAATATTATCGAAATGACTTGAAACTTAGCAAATCACATTTTCCATCTCCCATTTCTGTCGGCACATTTTAGGGGGGTTCTGCAAAAGATTAGTTGAAAAAATTTTTTTCCACATGTACCTTGTCACCACCCTAGTGCACCTACATTTCAGCATGAAATTATTTTAAAAAATATAATTCACGTCCTAATTACTTTGGAATATGAGAAAAAATTAATCTGATGCAGAAAAATCATGAATTTCTATGGATATTTAATTTTAATTTGTGCGACCATCTTTTCGTCGTCAAATAAATGGATTTATGCAAAAGTGTTGATTAAAATTGGAATAAACGTTTAATTAAGAGATAGTTAATAATTTGAATACAAAATATTGCATTGTCATCAGGTCTGGGATCGAATACAAATTTTCAGAAGAATCCAAGCGCAGGAAGTGGGGAAAAATTGAGTTGCAAGGTTCCACCCGAACAAACAAGAAACAAACCAAGTTATTTAAAAAACAAAAAACACGGTGAAATGAGTTTAAAAAAATACTCTACAAGGAAAAAATATCTATTTTTCTGAAGTGAACCAAGTTTACCCATTAAGCAACTCCCTCCTAGTCCCAATCCCAGAGGGCATACCCATCACACCAACATTCAACATTCGGCAGTTTAGAATTACGAGAATTATTGTCAGTCTTTGAAATTAACTAAATTATTTGAATGCATTCCCTTTTTTAATGAGCAGAACGGAAATTTTGTATATATTTTGTTACCAGTACTTTATATAAACATTAGTTTCCGACTATCTACTAGAGATATTTTGTGCAACATATAAATATCAAAATTCATCAGTGCATATTTTAAGGTATGCAAACAGAATAAAAACTAAATGTGTTTCAAACAAGGTTTTCAGAAAGAAAACTAAATTCGGACACAGTAGTCCTTGGCCTCTCTATGGGCTGTTCGCCACTAAGTGTTTTGGTTTCATACAAAATTATATAGGTTCGAAAAAAAATAATCGAATCACGCGTAAATTACTGAAAAACTTCTGCACTTTCTTTTGATCATGTACATTTGTTTATTAAAATTTCTGCCTTTAAAATGCAGCTTACAGCTTATGCATTTTAACTTTTCTTAAATATGAAATTAACATTCCGCTGCAACTTGCTTGATGACGGGCTGATAACAAGTAGAATGCTGGCGGTGTATTTCAAGTGGAATGGGTTTAAAAACTCGTGCTGCTATCTAGTGACATTTTTAGCAAACATAGCTAAATTTAACGTTAATTTTAATCAGTGGTACTACCGCCATTACGAAATTAATCACGCTATTGCTAAAACATTTCATCAGAGGTATATAGACGCATAAAAATCCAAATATTAAAAATAACGTAATGTTTTGACTTAGAAGTGAAAAACTATTGATTTTGCTGCTTTTACAAAATAGTCGCTATTTTGGACTGCCTTGGTAATATGTTCGGATTTAGAGTTAAAAACTACTGATTTTGTTGTTTTAAATAAGAATTCAAGTTAAGAGCTGTACTGCCTGATACATTTTAAAAGCTAGCAAAAAAAAAAAAAAAAAAGGTTGGGAGATATACTTTTCTTACCTCAATAGGTTTCAAAAACTTATGCTGGCTCTAATAACGTGGGATGAATTTTCCCTTTAGAGCAGAAAGATTTAGATTTTGACAATTAAAACTAAGCATTATCGAGAAAATATATGCTGAACTGTTTTTAAATGACTGTGCAAAACTTCACATAATCAATTGTCGCTTTCGTTTTCAGTTTATGAATAAATCTATACATATAATAAAATAAGATGTTTGTGTGTGTGTGTGTGGCGCGCATTCCGGGAAAACGGTAAGGCCTAGAAAGATGAAATTTGGTATACAGGTGTAGTTTTTGCTGAAGTTGTGCACCTCGGGCTTCGATTTTTGATATTTTGATTAGACAAAAAGTTATTTAATGTTTTATGTGATTTTTAGCACTTTTTAGTACTTTTAACCTCACAGACCCCGAACCAATCGCGCGAGACAAATATTTTTGATACTATAGTGTCAGAAATTTAATTTTAAATATGATGAAGAAAAAAATTTTGAAGATAGAGCAATTTTTGTATTTTTTATGAATTTTTGAAAAAACCTTTAATTTGCATGTTTTCCTGGGTTTTATTCTTTCCTAATATCATTCTGCGAGAAGTATCAAAGCCTCATTTCTGAAATTTAAGTTGGTAATAGTAAAACCATTTCGCCCTCTTCAGAAGAAAAAAGTTCTTAAAAATACGCAATAGTTTTTTTTTACAATATTTTTAATGCTGAACACATCATGTCCTTTCACGCATCAATCGAAAAAAGCGTTCTTCAATCTTTTATGCCTGTGACGTCACTACTTGGATTTCGATTCGATATTTACGATGGAATCTTAATCGCAAGCAATGTTAATCTTTTTTTTTTACTATACAGCTTACTTCATTTTCTGACGTGATGACCACGTGTTTTTTCGGCAGCGCTTGCTTTTTTTCTTTCTTTCTTTTTTATTTTGTTTTATTTAGGGATTGCTTTTATTTCTTTTTCCATCCCCCCCCCTAAACTGGACCTTTCGCTGTATCTATATTACGTTACATTTCATAGTTGTGCGCATTAATTCAATAAAAACAGCGAGATTTTTTTTATCTTTGTCAAACGCTACTTTTTGCACACTACGGGGAATTTGAGCTTTTTTTTTTTTTTTTTTTTGCTCTACTTAAATGAAAAAAAAAGCGGTTTTTTGAGTGTTCTTTGGTTTTATTAGGAAACTAGCCGCCTGCGGCGACCAGCCGGTCCGCCTTTTTACGCCAAGGTTGCCACCTTCGGCGGCTGCTTAAATAAATTTCTTGGCGGTATTAATCAATCTATATCTATACTATTATTAATTTGAATAGAATAATTTCTAGACCTTACCGTTTTCCCGGTAAGTGCGCCACACACACACACAAACATCTTATTTCATCATAGCCGCCTGCGGCGACCAGCTGGTTCGCCTTCTTACGCCATTCGCCATTCTATGCATGCAGCCACCTACGGCGGCTGTTTGGCTAACTTGTCATTTACCTTTTTACTTCAAGTTTGCCGCCTTCGGCGGCTGTTTAAATAAATTTGACAGCAGTATTAATCAATCCATCTCTATCTTTTTTTTTTTTTGTGCCATTCACATTTTTAAGCCAAGATTGCCGCCTTCGGCGGCTATCTACCCTTACGATCTATCCCTTAATTTTCTTATCCATATCTATTTATTTTAACCTCCCCCCCATTTCCTAATAAAAACAAAGATCACTCAAAAAATCGTTTTTTTTTTTAAATTCAAGTAGAGCAAAAAAAAAGTTATCCCCAAAATTCCCCGTTGTGTGCAAAAAGTAGCGTTTGACAAAGAAAAAAAATCTCGCTGTTTTTATTGAAACTATATAGGTAAAAAAAAAAGATTAACATTTGTTTGCGATTAAGATTCCATCCTAAATATCGAATCGAAATCCAAATAGTGACGTCAGAGACATAAAAGATTGAAGAACGCTTTTTTTCGACCGATGCGTGGAAAGACGTGATGTGTTCAGCATTAAAAAAATTGTAAAAAAAAAAATATTGCGTTGGTAATAGTAAGAACATTTCGCCCTCTTCAGAAGAAAAAAGTTCTTAAAAATACGCAATAGTTTTTTTTTTTTGAAAGACCAAGGGCGGATCCAGAAAATGTTCAAGGAGGGGGCGATTGTTTTTTACTGTTCACTCTTTGGAACTTCAATCTCTTAAAACTTTCAAAGGAGTGTACTGAACCCCATCGCTTACCCTTATGTAAAAAAAGGTGTCCTATAGTTGTGTTTCTTTTAAAACATATTCAGGGTGAGCCTTTGAACCTATACCTAGTTGTCATTTAAGATCGTCTAAAAATGAGATTTTAAAACTTCAATTTCAAAAAAAATCCTATTGAAAGTTCAAGTCCCTATCCCCAGAGTAATAAGAGATGGGCTACGATTGCGTTTTCAAAACTTCGATTCCGGAAAAATTCCAAAGAATAGCTCCCTTTCTTCTATCACCATCGAAGATTATGCAAAATTGCGTTTTTGGAACTTTAATATTGGAAATATACTTGAAGAAAATACTAGTTTCTCGGCTCAAGGAGGGGGCGATCGCCCCCATCGCCCCTCCCTTGTATCCGCCCTTGTGAAAGACATCACGTCTTTCCACGCATCGGTCGAAAAAAAGCGTTCTTCAATCTTTTATGCCTCTGACGTCACTATTTGGATTTCGATTCGATATTTAGGATGGAATCTTAATCGCAAACAAATGTTTATCCTATTTTTTACCTAGTTTACTCCTACATTTTATGAAGTGATGACCACGTGTTTTTCCGGCAGTGCTTGCTTTTTTTCTTTCCTTTTTTTTTTTGTTTTATTTAAGGATTGCATTTATTTCTTCTTCCATTCCCCCCCCCCCCCGCCCAAACTGGACGTTTTGCTGTATCTATATTAGACAACATTTCATAGTGGTGCGCATTTATATCAATAAAAACAGCGAGATTTTTTTTCTTTGTCAAACGCTTCTTTTTGCACACAACGGGGAATTTTGGGGATAACTTTTTTTTTTTTTGCTCTACTTGAATTTAAAAAAAAAACGATTTTTTGAGTGATCTTTGTTTTTATTAGGAAATGGGGGGGGGGAGGTTAAAATAAATAGATATGGATAAGAAAATTAAGGGATAGATCGTAAGGGTAGATAGCCGCCGAAGGCGGCAATCTTGGCTTAAAAATGTGAATGGCGCAAAAAAAAAAGATAGAGATGGATTGATTAATTCTGCTGTCAAATTTATTTAAACAGCCGCCGAAGGCGGCAAACTTGAAGTAAAAAGGTAAATGACAAGTTAGCCAAACAGCCGCCGTAGGTGGCTGCATGCATAGAATGGCGAATGGCGTAAAAAGGCGAACCAGCTGGTCGCCGCAGGCGGCTATGATGAAATAAGATGTTTGTGTGTGTGTGTGTGGCGCACTTACCGGGAAAACGGTAAGGTCTACAAATTATTCTATTCAAATTAATAATAGTATAGATATAGATTGATTAATACCGCCACGAAATTTATTTAAGCAGCCGCCATACCAGCATTTAAGGTGGCAACCTTGGCGTAAAAAGGCGGACCAGCTGGTCGCCGCAGGCGGCTAGTAAATGAATAAATTTAAAAAAAAAGCAATATTGTGAAAAAATTTGAATATTGCCTGGGGGAGGGGGTTATACAGCATCTAAGCTAATTTAATCGTCATTGTTGTCTATTTCAACAAGGTTTTCTGAGTTCAATGGAAAACTAACTTTCCCCATGCAGTGAGGCAATTAACAATCCTTAACAAAAGAGTTAAGGAATGTTGATTCAAAATTCAAAAGTAGTATCACATTCGACTGCATAATCGCGAATAGTTATTACCGCAAGTGACTAATTAAAAGTTTTTTTTTTATTTTTTATTTTCTTTTTACGAGGAAATCAAAAAAGTTGAATGCTTCTTGTTTATGAATTTTTGAACATATTTCGTCCAACCTTGCGGACCGAGTTGAAGGGCAAAACACACGCGCTAAACTGTTTGTGAGGTCAATGAATTCACTTCCTCCCCTTGTCTCTAGGCGGAATAAATCCTGAAGTTCGATTCGTGCCTTTTCAGGGTGAAAGTGTTTCGAAAGAATATGATAAAAGATTATAAACAGCGTAAGATTATTCCTTTGCGGTAGCCTCGCTTGTTTTTACGTGCATATAATATGATTTAAACTTTCGCAAAGCAATTGCAGGTATCCAATTTTTATAAATTTTTGTTAAGGTGAAACACATAAAAGTGAAGGATACGTTAACTTTGGAAGAGATATTGCCGTTTCTCACGCTCCAAGAAATCCGATATGAAGTAGTCAAACACACGAGAATAAAAACTAAGCAATTGAAATAAAAACAATAAAATATAAATAAAAACAGAAAGAAACGCAACCACGAATACCCAGAAATAATATCACACTCCCCTCCCGATTCTTTAAATCTATAGAAATTTAACCCTCAAACACACTAATAAGTTCCAGCAACCTTTTAGAATATTAATTACGATATATAACACTGACATTGCGAGTTAGTTAATATACTACTAGATACTACATACGTATAATATATATATATACACTGGAGGACAAAATTAAGAGATGAAAGGCATTTTTTCATATATCTCGAGAAATACTGGATAAAAATAAATGAAATTTGGTATGGAAATTACTTATAGTATGACAATAATGTGTGCAAAGAAAAAATTTAAGTGTCATTCATTGACAAGAGTTATTACCAAATGTCCAATGCGGACTGAACTCCATGATGAAATATGACAATGCAAGTGAGGCTTGCATGGTGTGTGGCCACCTCTAGTATGGTGTGTGGTCACATCTAACAAATCGACAGCACGCACAACGAGTATACATGCTGTTAATAAGAAAATTAAGGAGTGCTTGAGCAAGACCCTCCCACTGATCCATCAGAGCAGTTTTTAACTCCGGAATTTTTCTGGGTGGGGGTTGGTGTATCGCAATAGTTCTCCCAAGAGCATCCCGAGCATGTTCAATGGGGTTAAGGTCAAGAAATTTGACTGACCGATCCATCCGATGAATATCTTCGTTTTCCAGATGCTCCTTAACCTGGTCAGCCCTATGTGGTCGGCATTGTCATCCATTAAAACAAATTCAGGGCCAACAGCACCCCTGAAAAGAGATACATAGGGTTGTAGGATCACCAGCGTGTACCTTTGGGCATTCATGGAACCATTGTCAAACACATGGAGTGGTGTGCGGGTATCTTGCATGATTCCAGCCGAAATCTAGACTACTCCAACAGCAAAATGGTCCCTTTTTATGATGTTACTGGGATGGTATCGGGCCCTAAGTTCTCTCCATATGAAAATTCGCCGAGAATCAGGTTGTAGACTGAATCTGGACTCATTTGTAAAGAGGAACATTAGCCCATTGGAGCTGTGTCCAGTGTTGGTGCTGTCTGCACAACTGTAAACGCTCTCTTTTGTGGGAGGGAGTGGGTGGGATTCAAATGGCGGGGTTTCTGGCATACAACCTTTATCAACCGAGCCCCCTTGGCAACTGTCTTCCTTGAAACTAATGTTCTTGTGGCAGCAGCGAGGTCCTAAGACAGTTGTGTCGCTGTAGACGTCCTCTGGCGCTTGGCTGTAAGTAAGTAATACTGGTCTTCATTGGGCGCTGTTGTTGTCAGACAACCTTGTCTTGGTCTTCTGGACACTGTCCCACTGTTTTTAAACTGACTCCACAAATTCGAAACAAAGCTTGGAGTCACATCCAATTCCCTGGCAACCTGAGCTTGGGACTGTTTGCCTAAAGTCTACTCACAATTCTCCACCTCATACCTTCGTCTAAACTATTGTGTTCTCTCATTTCTCCTAAATATCATCAAAAAAATAGCAAGATTATTCAAGAAAGACAATACAAATCGCTACTGTGTTGTAAAGTGGTGAGAGCTGAGCAGCTGACTGCAGACTTTTATACGTCCTGTTGCCTGAGCAACGCCCACAAGAATACGTAAACTCATCTCAGCGACACCAGCACCATAGTGCCGTTTTCCAGGAACCAACTGTCCAGGTTTTATGTGATATTTTCCGAGAAATGTGAGAAAATGCCTTCCATCTCTTAATTTTCTCCACCAGTATATATATATATATATATATATATATATATATATATATATATATATTGTAACGGATCCGGTGCGGCTTCAAACTTTCTTGAAAGGACGACACAGTTCTTGATGAAAAATACAGGAAATTTATTTACACTATGTACAGGAAAGATCGTCAACAACTGCTAAATTATTCATCAGCAATTAAGCAATTATCCCACAACACCGTAAACTCAACGTTTACACACGTATTTACTTTCCAAATACGAAAACAACACAGCGAAATGCCTCGCAATAAACAGAGCTAATACACTCTCAGAACAAATTCTCAATCGAAACTAAACTTTTTATCCAGCGGGACACTTTTATAAACATCGAACGAAATCTCTCAAATATTCTACAAATTTCCAAATGCTTCTCGAAATGCGTAAACCGTTATCAAATTTTTATCAATGACTAAAAAACGAAATAGAGGGATCGTATACTTTAACCGAATGTTAAGGAATTGTATATTCATTACGGGAAACTATTTACAGGTCACGTTACTACAATAATTACTATTTACAGAATTTGTAACGTATTTATTTATTCACTCTCAAAAATTTAGCAAATTATCTTCTTAAGTGGCGTTGCACCATTATTAAACAGGTTTCGACCTCCACCGCAACACATACATTGGGCATTAAAGTAAGAAAATTTCAATGATTTATGTTATTCATTTATATAAATACAACTAAAAAAGCATAGGGAAAGCTGCTGTACCCACGGACGGTTGTACCTAAGGACGTTGGTCAGGAAATTTCGGGTATCGCCGAGAGAGATATCCTAATTGGGTTCAACTTGTCACAACCCTCTTCAGTACCCCAGGAAGTTTCAACGCCATCAAACGAATGTTTAAGATACTATCACATTTCTTCGGTTTTAGTAGAATCTATGTAAAAAAAAAACCATGAGCAATTTCTTTTTTTTTTTCGTCCGTCGTGGATTGTTGTATTATTCATTTTTGTTGTAGGTATCATGATTCCCTATGCTTTGAAAGTTTTGTTTCTGATATTTAATGTTGTAAAATTGTGGTCCTGTCGATGTGACTGCCTTGCAAAACCAAAATGGCGTACCTTTGTACCCAAGGACGGAAAAACTTAGTCTCCTTGGGTTACACGTGAGTCTCCTTACAGTGTGAAATACCTCAAAATGTTACCTTGTCATCAATGTCCGAAATTTGCTTTCAACAATAATGATGAATTTGAAGTAGGGCTTGAAGATCTAGTGTTGAAGTAACCCCACCTTTTGTAGGATCTACAGACCGTCAATCCCACCTGTTTTCATTTGAAGTCGACTTTTATAGATTTTTGTTGGTTTAATCTAAACTGATTTTCTTTGTTATGGGTTAATTTGGTTAAAAGTTTCAATTTGCATAGAAATTGAGGTTATTATGTAGATACATAGAGAGCCATAATATCATGAATCTAGTTATTTTTTTTTTTTTGTTTAAAAACATATTAATTATTCATAACATCATTAACTCTCTTAAGAATTATAACATTTTTAAACAGTTTGCTAATGTTAAAAATTAAAGAACATTTAAAAAAAGGGAAAAGACCCCCGATTAATTTTCAAAGTTTAACTTCTGTTGGATATTTTATTTAATGTTATTTTCAATGGATGTTTGAAGCATTTCAATATAAAATGGCTTATGAAAATAAATTGAGTATAATTGAGCTCCTCAGACTTATTTATATATTATTTTTTGTATGTCCATGGGTACAAAGGCACCTGTCCGCGGGGTGAACCGTGTTGAACCCACGGACAAAAAAGATGGTTTTTTAAGAACTTTTTTTCGCAGTTGGAAGCTTTGAGATTTTCACCTGACAAAAATTGCCAAATTAGAAGATAAGTTGTAAATTCTGCCAGAATTTTTTTCCAATCGATTATCCACTCCCAGAGACCAGCAAAAATTGAAAAGTGAATATTGTCCGTGGGTACAGCAGCTTCCCCTATTAAGTGTCATAGATATATATAGTGCATACTGCAACGGAAATTTATTAAGGTCACCCAAATTATATAGGCAAAAAATGAATTTTATATTTTTATGATTCCCCCCCCCCCCACTATTTCGTTTCCTTTTGGGTTAGGAAATAACTGGTAAAAACTATTTTTTTAAAAAATAAATAATGACGTAAATCAAGAAAAATTAAATAAAATATCCATATTCCACAATTTTTGAAGCAAGTTATTCACTCTAATAATAATACTGTTTAATAATAAAAACAACTAAATTAAGGGCCAGAGCTGTTAATTACAAAATACGTTGTTACAACATTAGTAGGGGCTGCTGCCCCTGATAGCTGTCGCTTACCAAACTCACGGAACAACAAGCAGAGTTGAGGAGTTTATTTTCAAAACGTATTATATTCAGTTTTATATATTTTTGGAAAAACGAAAAAATCGTTTTACGCACATACACTAACTTAGAATTTCGGATTTCTCAGAATGTTTTGGTAGAATAACAAGTGACAATTGGCATAAGTCTAGGAATTTTTCCTCAATTTTACCCCCAGATCTAAATTGCCAATTTTATTTTGGATACATTCCTCTCTGGTGTAAAACAGTGGATATCATCCCTTTTGCAAAAAAAAAAAAAAAAAAAAAAAAAATTAAAAAAAAATTAAAAAAAAATAAAGTTTATTAGATTGAATCAGAATATTCAACATTTTTTAATGTATTTTTTTTACTCTATTTTATTCCTTCCTACTTACTTTATTTTTTCATTGTACATTGCCGGAAAAAAAAGAAAGAAAAAAGAAAAAAAAGGACTTTCGATCCTATTAAGTATGAACAAGAAAACCACCCAAGCCGATTTAAATAAAATTGTTTTAGGTATTAATAGGTCACACTTTTTATCACAGTTAATCACAATTTACTAGTAATATTAATTATTTAATATTAATTTAGCAATCGAAATTTAAGGTGGTGGAGTTTGAAGCGGCAAATTCAAATGTGAATATGTGCCCCTATCGATATGAAATTGAATGAGTGGGTACCGGCAAAAAAGGGATAAGTTCTACTTTGCTGTAAAAGTCCTGGGGAGAAATAAGGGGATGGATACTTACCCTTTAGGTGGTAAAACCAATGTTTACGCATTTTTTAACAGTAGACATAAGCCACTTCGAGAAGAACGAAGTTCAAGACTCGAAAGGGCTTATATTAGAGATTCTGAAAACGAAAAAAAAAAAAAAAAAAATCCAGAAGTGGATATAATCCGCTTTGAAAGTAAATTCCTCAATTACATTTGCAAGCGGAGGTGGCAAGCGGTTTGTTATGAACGCTGCACAACCCTACCGTGAAACATAGCATAATGTTAATTGAATCTATGTTTTGAAATAAATTTGACATTATTTAGTTTATTGTGGTGCGTGAAATCGTATTTTCTTTTCCATAAAACATTTACAGCTTTTGCAGAATAATTTAAAATTGTGAAAATGATTCTGTTTTCCTCTAGTCCTCGATTTAGACTAATTGTTAAAAATGAGGAGGGGAGACATTAGAAAAACGAGGTTGAAAAATCACTGTAGTGTATAGATACATCTAATTTCTGTTTTTTTTTTTTTTTTAATTTTAATGCCGAAAATCAAAATACATTAAAGAACAATAGTTGACGAATTTACTTAAATTCCTCTCAAAAAAGTTAAACACATTAAGCAGCAATGCATAAGTAATTGAAGGAAAATTACATAGAAGTTCAATAATGAAAACTTAATTTTTAAAGCTATTACAGTTACTTTTCAAGCTAGGTTGAAGTTAAAAATATACATAATTTTTATCTACTCAACTTCCAACAAATATTCAAAAGGATAGTCAAATAGACCCAAAATGTTATGTTTTTTTTTATTTATCAAGTAAATGGAAAAAAATAGGCCATCTTTCAACGCATACTCAGTTTAAGAAAAAAGATTGGGGGGGGGGGGGGGAATAATGCGTCATATTTCACATCGTCGTTAGATGTTTATCATAGGAATTTGAAGAAAATTTACGATTGTTAAATCACTTGAAATAAATTTTAGATTAAAAAAGAAACGAAAAACATATTAATTTACATTTTTAGCTTAAACCCCCAAAGGCAAAGAGTCATAGTGGCAATTCCGGTCAAGAACTTTTTTCAAGGGTGAAATACGAGCACAAAACTTGTTCTTCCTCCCAAAAAAAAAAAGACCAGCCGAAGGCTTAGAACAGTCAGGAAAGTTGATTTCGAAATTTTAGGAAGGAACGGATGAAAGAGAACTACATACGATCAGAAAGTCGTTCTAAAAGTGAAAGTTCGTAATGCAAAAACGGTTTTGAAACCTGTCGCAAACGGTAGAGGAAAATAAGAAATAAATTGGTCCAGACAAACAGTGATTTAAAAAGGGTTGATTAGTTCCCTGTGTTTGAATGCATTGTCGTTGATTGTTTTTACGGTTAAAAATTAACAAGTGAATATACAAGGAGAATAGTGGATGGAGTCTAAACCAACATTTTGCACTTCTGCAGCAGAAGTGACCCTACTCAAAAACTTTTTGGAGAAAATAAGACATGAAATGGTGGAGACTTTACAGTGTCTGTAAAACGGTTAATTAGTTTCATGTATTTGTATATGTTGTTATAGAACTTGGCTTCGACTACATTGTCGTTTGCAGATTTTGCGACGACAAGGTAAATGTAAAAGGAGAATAGGGTGGAGGGATAGAATCTAACATTTTGCATCAAGTGACACTGCTTAAAAATTTTAAATTCTGGATTATGGTAATAATTTTGAAATATAATATCACTTTGAAAATACTCAACGAATGAAACGAAGCTAAAACAGTAACAGTTAATAGGCTACAATCATGGCCGTAACCAGGTTTTGTTTCGAAATGGATTTTACCATACACATTTCTCGAGAAATCCATATGATTAATAAAATTTGATTTCATTCGTATATTCTATTGATTTTTGTTACAACAGGCCATTTAAGTGAGTGGGAGCTGCTTTAAGCGCAGCTCATGTATGGATGTCGTATCTATTAAATGAAGAGAAAAAATCTGGCAATGACAAAACAATATCTGACACTACATAACTACACCTTAGTTAAATGCTAAATGTCTTTTTAATAACTTAGAAGAATAAATGCTTTCAAATTCAAAGAATTTGTATGTTTTCGTTAGCGTCAGGTATTTAAAATATGAAAGAAACGCTATATTGTTTTGTAAGAAATATTCGCAATAAGTACAATAAAAAGAAATACTTCAAATACAGAGTTTGTACAAATCCCAATAATAATATTTTTTTTCAAATGAAAATGAAAAATTAATAAATAAATTAAAAAAAAAAAAGTGATAAAAAATTTTTGAAACCAAAAAAAAAGACATTTTTTTTTTGAAATAGTAGAGAATCATGTCGGAGGTGTTTGAACCCTAAAAAACCCACTTCTCAAATACAGGCCTGGTTACCTGACTATTCAGTATATAAACTATGGTTTTTTTAAGAAAAGTATGCATGTTTCTAAATTTTTGGAGTAGTGTCCTTTTTCTGTTACGAAGGTGCAATTTGACCGGTAGAAATATGACAACAACCACATTGAAATCAAAGCGTATTTTGGTTACAACTTACACTGCAGGTTCAAAATTTTTAAAAGACTACATAAAAACGGTACTAACAAACCGGGGGGCCCAGAGGGACACGGAACTCAAACTTTTGGGAATGAGGAAATTATGACTTTACCGAATCAAATGCCGAAATAAATGCGTTAATTTTCAATTTCTGTGCATCAACACGTTGGTAATTTATTGATTTCATTTTTAAGCACAAAGGTTCGTTACAAGCCCCGAATGTTACCCAATGATAAAACAAAACAAGCATGCACATTCCTAGGTCTGATGAAAATAAACAATTAGTATCATTATACTGCCTCCAAGTCTAATGAACTGCTTGATAAAATTGGGTATAAGAACATTTTTGGGAGGTCATAGTGACCTTCCATCGGAGCGCCAATGCAAACACATTTGCACCTAACACAATACAATAAACGTACATAACGGTGTCAGGTGTACGCAATGCATTTGATAAAAAAAAATGAAAACAAGGTCGTGGAAAATAAAGCTACGGCAAAGTTCAAAATCTGTTTTACTGACAAATTTCTAAGCTAGTGTAGTTAAATTAGAAATAATACGACTATTTCCGGTACTGTTGAATCAAAACGTAATATTTTTTACGCATACATTATACAATGAACGTTAGAAAACTCATAGATATTGAAATCAAAACGCAGGTTTGATGGTGTTTTTTGCTTCAATAAGTGATACTTGAAGTGAATGAACAAACGTTCACTTTTTAGGTAAAGTGTGACAGATTTTTTAAAAATTAATCTTATTGCACATCAGCAGAAAAGCAGAAGTCTAATTCAAAACTAAATCAGTTAAGATCTAAAGAATGTTTCAGTTATTTTGATTAAGAACCAAATCAATGGGTTTAAAGATCATAAGTATTTTAGTTATTTGTCAAATAAAAACAATTTATTAGACCAAACTATTTTAGTTATTCTTTAAGTAAAAAAAAATCCCTCTTCATATTCACAATATTAAAGTTATTGCTTAAATAAAAAAAAATCATTAAGGTCTAAATCACAATATTTTAGCTCTTCATAAACAAAAATTCATTGAATAAACATCAAATTATTCTTTGGGTCAAGTCTGACTAGTTAGCTTGGGTCAAAGCTGTCTAACTAGCCTTTACCTTAAATATTTAGCAACTTAGATCAACAAAATCAAATCATTAGGCCCAAATCACAGTTTGTTACCTGTTGAAAAATAAAAATTCATTGTAAAGACTTCAAATTAAACAAAAATATCAAATTAGTCTTTGGGTCAAGTCTCCCTAGTTAGCTTGGGGTCAAAGCTGCTTAGTTAGCTTTCTTTTGTTTACCTTAAATTTTTAGCAACTTAGATTTAAGTTAAAACTACTGTATATCAATATATAGCTAGAAAAGTAACTAAAACATGTATACTTTTAAAATTCATTTCCCTCAAAACTGGAGGATAAAATCTTAAAAATTTACCTTTTAGGTGAATATCATTTAACACTGAATTTCTTAAAAACCACTGATGATTCTGAAATGGCTTATCCCTGCAAAATACTGTTGTGTGACTGGTAAACCAATAATATGACTAAAATTTTCTCTCAATATCCTTTTCATGGAAAAAATCTTCATGGGCCAAGTCTCTTTATGGGCCAAACCTCCCTAATTTCCCCTAAATCTAAAATTACGCAACTGCTTACCTTTAAATTCTTGGATTTGTACCATTTTACAAGCTTCTCTTAAAGACTCCACAGAATGAATTCTCATGACTCATTTAGTGTTCTGACTTCAAAATTTTGCACAAACATAATTAGAAACACTCCCCACATGGTGTCCTTAAAAATTTATTCTTCACCATTCAAGCAGCACGCACTCTAATCCGCCATGTTTTAATCTATTCTATTCTATTCTATTCAAGAGTCACAACTGACTACAACTGTATTTTATGTCGAGGACTGCATACTAAGTGCCTTGCCTCCATTATTTTATATACCGATAGATGGCAGCACCATCACCGGATCGAACAGTTAATGAGAATTTAGAACTAGTCCAAGAGCTAATAGCTACCTGGTACTAGCACCCCCAGAGGTATCGTTTCACTTGGAGGACATTGAGACCACGAGCATATTTAACGTCGCCCAGTCCCCTTTAATGACGACGGTGGGTCTTCGACCAGCGGGGATCGAACCCGAGTCCCTCCGGCCCCGAGTCCAATGCCCTACCGATCAGGCTACCACGGCCCATGTTTTAATCTATTGACAATTTTTTTCTGGTGAAAATTGCAGTTAACCAAATGTAATAATAATTTCAAATTACCTTCACCTGAAAATTATTACAGTAAAATATGTTATTGTGCGTGAATTTTTTAAAAATATAATATGCAATAGATTCTCATTTTATCTATTATGTGGGTGGCGCTACCGTCAGATCCTCAATTTCATCATTTTTAACTGTCCCACATTTTTAAATGTATCTACAGTGTTACAACATCTGATGGCATAAAACTGAAAAGAAAAAAAAGGACTCTGAAGTGTTGTACACATCTTGTTTCAAAAGCATTCTACGGGGGGGGGGGGGGGGAGAGCATTGAATGGATTGCAGGAAAAGTCTTTTTGCAAGCAAATAGTTTCTTGTCCCTCCAAACTCAAACATTTTTTTACCCTTATAAAAATATTTTTGTTGACTGCAATAACACCCAGGAAATAATGCACCTGGACGAAGACAGGAATCGAACTCCCAGCCTAATTACGACACGCAGACAGCTGTCGGGGTTACTGCTTCCTACCGCTCGACCACGGAGTTTCCTGACAGAGTTTATGCCACGCTTAGAGTTCGAATGGACCTACTCTTGCGATCCTGGTTGGACCCGCGCCTGAGTTGAATAATGGTACGTAATTTCTGAGACGTAACTAAATTGGTTCTAATGAAAAGTTCCATAGAAAATTAGCTCATGTAGTAGACATGCTATCATAGGAGCGAAGTCTTAATACTATAAAGTTTTAACCAAAATATTTTTTAACTCATCCTTTCCGTTCAGATTACCTCCCTTAACCTCCGAGTCACAGGTCAGTCACCAAAATGCTTTTATCCAGGAGAAAAAGTACTTTTATACAGCGCAGAGTCGTGAAATTTGCTCCGAAACGTACCGGAATTTTCAGTTTAATAGTTAACCAATTATTAATTTTTTGATTTCTTTATAAGGTGGGGGGGGGGGGCTTAATATCACACACTTTTGGTAGTTTACTTTCGAAAAGTGTAAATATTTCGCAAAAAAGTATGAAATTAATCTGAATATGAAGTGATATTATATGAGTATATATTTACGCAAGAAAATTTTAACTTCATCAGCACGGTGAGCGTGTTACTAAAAAATAACTGAACAATAACATTTTTCAGTCCCTATATTGCTAATAAAATATGTTCCCAATAACAATCATGGAACATTCCTAATACCCCCTACGTAGTAAGTGTTGGAAAATGTAATTCATATTTTAAGAGAAAATATTTATCAGTTTTTTACACACATTTCCATAAGTTTTTTAAAAAATGTAGTGAGTCAGCAAGCAAGAATTTTAGAAAATACAAGATGTTTATCTCTTTCTTTTACTTTTATTATTTTTTGCATGAAACCTATGAAAATACTTCATTCCTCCTCACTAAGTTTCACCATGTTTGTCACAAGAATAAAATTCTTCAAAACCACATAGTGCGTCATTTTCGTCATTGCTACTGTCGCTCTCATCCGCACACGCGCAAGGAGACTCATCGTCATCAGCCGAATGAATGAAGTAAGGGTTGTTTCTTGTCAAATAGAAGCTCACTTTTACTTTTATTTTTAACTATTTTTTTTTTCTTCGTAGAGCGGGTTTTTTTTTTATTATTATTTTTTTTTATAGAAATGGAGACAATAGCTGCAGAAGGCCCCTAGCAGGTCCCGACTTTGACAAAAAGGCTAATACTTATTGAGATTACTCTGATTATTTCTGAAAATGTTGCTTAGGGGTTTGTAATGGATGTGCTGACCTATATTCCTCCGTTCTGCGTATACGATAATTAGAACACTTTGGTGGGCGATATTAGGGACAACCTAACCAACCAACATGACGACTTTTGCTGCAGAGATTCGCACTGCAATCTCAAATTCAATACAGCTGGACCAATAGCCAATCAGCAGTAGTTATACATGGTGCTAGTGAAATAACACAATACTACTAATTACTGCTATCTAAATCTTTACTAATGATAAAGCTGAAAGTATCTCTTTCTGTCAGGATCTCTGTCTGGATATCTGTATGTCTGTCAAGATCTCTGTTACGCGCATAGCGCCTAGACCGTTCGGCCGATTTTCATGAAATTTGGCACAAAGTTAGTTTGTAGCATGGGGGTGTGCATCTGGAATCGATTTTTCGAAAATTCGATGTGGTTCTTTTTCTATTCCAATTTTAAGAACAAAATTATCATAACATGGACGAGTAAATTACGAAATTATCATAAGGTGGAACCGTAACATGGGTACAAGCTAATTGGCGAGAAAATTCACGATACATTATTTGTAAATATACAAGCGAACCAAAAGACCTTTTAATTTTCTATTACGGGCAAAGCCGTGCAGGTACCACTAGTTGATAATACATCGAGTATTTTTATAAATCAGTTCACTAGAAAATCCAAGAAAATTCACGGCGCAAAAAAGAGACGCAGTTCCGCATTTAAAGTTTTAGTAAGCTGCTGTTGCTAGTAAGTCGACTTAGCAGGTTTTCATTGTCCATATCATGGCACTACTCATTAGGACAATACGTTCAACGACATTAGAAGCATGGGCGATATTCGAGATTCCTGTTTTACAGTTAGCTTCAGTTGCTAGTAAGTCGGCTTAGCAGATTGGTTATATCATGGCATTACTCATTAGGACAATACGTTCAACGACATTAGAAGCATGGGCGATATTCGAGATTCCTGTTTTACTAGCTTCAGTTGCTAGTAAGTCGGCTTAGCAGGTTTCATTGTCCATGTCATGGCACTACTCATTAGGACATTACGTTCAACGATATTAGGAACATGGGCGATATTCGGGACCTCTGTCTTATATCATATTACCGACAGTTCACGGCATTGCTGAATTAGGGTAGAAAACTTTAGCATCATTCAAAACATCATACAAAATGCAAAAGAAACATTTTGTATTGAAACCCTGTGTCTGAATCTTCTGAAGAAGAGTTCAAGCTCAAAGGCTCGTATTTACAGAAGATAAGGGAAATATTTCTGTTAACTGAACCCTTTAGTTGACAAAACAATAAATTCCAAAGGCATAAATTCAGAAAATGGATAAAAAGATGGTTTCGTACATGATATTAATTGGGCACGCATTACATTTTCTCTACTGTTACGCGGTTAGAAATATACTTACCAAAAAGTTCAAAAGATAATTCTCGTATTGCGCTTTTTAAAAACATTTCTGGAGTTAAATAAGTACAATTCTAAAAAGTTGATTTTATCCTTTTTGATTGAGAATTTATTATTGATTAGCCTAAAGCCTTAAATCTGAGATTAGCACGTATCGTCTACTAAGGGTCAATTTTTTCTCACAAGCAATCCAGTCTCAAATTTAAGGCTACTCCCTTGCTTTTATGGATCAGTTAAAGTGGCATTTTAAGCCATTATTTTAATCTTTTTTTACCCCAGGAAAACTTCATGCCTTGACAGGCTATCTATACGCCGCGACAAGTTTAAAATCTATTCTGGCTATTGACATCTTTAACTTCTTTTGATTGGTGAAAGATAAAATTCCAGATCCGAACTAGGATTTGAAAAAAAAAAAAAGATCGAGTTTGGATTACTTTTCGAAAAACATTCCGGAAAAAGTTTGGTTAGGCAATTGTTCTCCCCTTACTCATAGACGTTTCTGCTTGTAGCAACATCTAAGCGTAAAATGTAATGGTTACGAAATCATGCTTCATTTCCTTAAATATAACGTAATTCTTTTTTAAAATATACGAAGGACAATAAAAAACTTTACACTGTTCTATCTGTCACTGATAACTTTGTCATTACTATAGCTAGTCCATATCCACAACAATGAGCATTTTAAATATTCTTATCCCTAAGTCTGATTAAAAAGAGCTTCTCGTATTTTTGTTCATAGTGTCCTTGAAAATTAGGATTTCTTTTTCTATCCACTAATTAAAAGAACGTACAGTTCCTACCAAACAATGAGTTTCTTTAATGGCCAGTCTCAATGCTCTACATACCTGGAAGCATTTTAGCTCCATCCACCTTTTCATGGTCAACAGCTATTTATCGCGCGGATAAAAATAAAATAAAAACTTCCGACGACAACACTCGAATATAAATGATATTACCTTCAAGGTCACCGAGGTCGAAGAAAAAAAATGCCAACTGGGCCTACCGGTGTCCGTTTCGAAGAAGGGGTGATTAGAAAGCAAGAGTTGATAAGTGGCTAGAATGTCTTTCTCAGAGGATCGCAATTGGTGATATTGTTCGTGGTTTGGACAGGAAGGGTTTACATGTTTACTGTTTTTGTGCCTCGTGCAAAGATGATGATGCTTCCAGACAACTAAATACGGAATGAATAAGGAATTTATGGATTTAAAATCGGTAATTTAATCTTGATTTATTGTTGTACTTAGCTTATGCTTCAATTTTTAAGGTTAACATTCAAACGCTAACTTTTTTTGTCTAGTGAAATTTGAATGAAAACTACAACAGCGTTTGGATATTTCAAAATGCCTCGTCAGTTCTTCGCTATGGAAATGCATTATTAAACGTGAAACTTTTTTTTAACTGTCTTATAAAATACCTGAACGCCGATACGAAATAACATTACTATTTTAATAAGCATTAATGTTTGTTGCATTTTTACAAGACAAAACGTATAAGTCAGTAAATAAGTTGATGTCATGTAGTACATATAAAACAACAAAAACTTGTATTGAAACAATTGACAAAACATAGGGTAAGATTATTGAAGTGATTATAATAATCAGATCTTAATAAATGGGTTTATCAAGGATGCATTCGTAACTTTAACAGAACCGAACACTAGTAAGAAAAAGTTATATTTTGACAGGGAATCTAAAAGCGCAACTATGTTTGTAAAATTACCAAAATTTCTTACTAGTAAGGGATCCTCCTCCCTTGAGTTTGATAAATATTAAGTGTCTATTCAGTATATGAGTATTTTGTATTTTTTATGTAATTTATGTTTAATATATATATATATATATATATGTATGTATATTTTAAATGTAACATAATACAGATTTCATCGTCTATGCTACTTTTTATAGAAAACTTAAAACGAAGGTCCATTGAAAACATTTCGTTTATAAATACTAGTCTGATACGAAATGCAATTTTGAAAACTTTTTTCCGATTTATAGAGCATTCAATGTACTTTTTATTAGGTTTTGAATTATGTTGTATTAGCGGTGCTCAGAGCATTGAATTTAGCAAAATATATACGCTCAAAACAGTTTATAACAGACTGTAGTATACAATTCCAAAAGAATGTTCATTCATCGTATTTCTGCTAAAATGTATCTTTAATCGACTAAGATCTTTGTTTCGGCGAAAATACTTAATTTAAGCACTTAAATATCCAAGTAGGTCCGGTTTTTAAATTTTAAAAAACTCTTAAAAGGGTAAGTTCGTGTGGGATTTGTCTAAGGGGCACAAGATGACTAATGACTACTGTTCTTATTGTGTCATTATCACTAATAACGAACGCGCAATTATTGTATTTGTTTACACTATATGATCAAAAGTATTGAGACACTTTCAAAAATTCACATTTTTAAGGATTTCTCAAAAAATAAGAGACTAATTTCTTTGAAACTTTTGTCACATAAAAAGTATGCTCCAGCTGTAATTTTGCAATAAAAATAATATCACCCTTGCGTTTCGAGGTTCAGTAACAAATTGAGAAAAGCAAAAATGTTTTTTGGTCATTATTCATCCTTAGTAGCTGAAAATAAGCTGTATATTTTAGAAATTAGTTAGCTTACTATGTACAATCATTTTTCATAGTTTTGAGAAAGTGTTACTGATATTCGCGAAAATATAAGCATTTCTTTCAAAATTACAAATTTTATTTGAAGGTTTTTGGTTTACAACGCGCAAAGGTTTTCATCAAAGCTTACGAAATTTAGAAAAAACTTGACAGCATACAAGAGAAGCATAATACTAAACTTTGAAATTAAAATGTTTAAAATTTGATAACATATGGACATTTAAAGCAATGAACTTTTCACTGCGCATGTGCGAAAGATAGCAATTTAAAACTTTCTTAATCTAAAATCCAACTAACTTCTTGAACTCTTAAAAAATTCCAGTTCAATGTTTCAAAAATTCAGAACGTTATCATCGATCTAATGTGCCGAATTTCAATAATTCTTAAATAGGTGACTAACCATGAAGGCTCTTTCGCAAGTTCGTAACATCTACTTGCAATCGTTCAGTGTGATCCATGATAAAAGCAGCTTATTTGCGAACCATCACTCACGATTCGTAGCCTATCCAAGAGCTATTCAAATTCGGCTCATTAGTTTGCTGAAAACTTTCTAAATTTTTAACATATTGAACTGGAATTTTTTTATGACTTGAGGAATCTAGTTGGGTATTAGATGATGAAAGTTATAAATTGCTATATTTCGCCCATGCGCAGTGATAAATTAATTGCTTTAAACATCCAATTTTTAACATTTTAAATTTTAGTATTATGCTTCTCATGTAAACCGTCAAATTTTCTGAAAACCTTCAAATAAAATTTGTGAATTTGAAAGAAATGCTTATTGTTTCTAGAATATCAGTGATACCTCCTCAAAAGTGAAAAATGATTGAACATAGTAAGCTAACTAATGTTTGAAATTTACAGCTTACTCTGAGCTATTTACGATGAATGATGACCAAAAAACATTTTTGTTTCCCTCAATTTGTTACTGATCCCTGAAACGCAAGGGAGATATAATTTTTATTGGAAACTGACAGCTGGAGCATATTTGTTACGTGTCAAAAGTTACAATGCAATTGGTGTCTTATTTCTTGAGAAATACGGAAAAATATGAATTTTTGAAAGTGTTCCATTGCTTTTGGTCATATAGTGTATGTTTCGCATCTCGATTGGGGGAGTTCGAGTAGGGCAGTCGGTAGAGCGTTAAGTTTTTAAATAAAAAGGTACTGGGTGCAAGTCCCTCTACAGGCGGAGACCGATCGGATAGTTTTAAATGCACTCATTTTATGATGAATACTACCCTAAATACTTTACATAACATCGTGGATTTACCCACCACTCATGAAAACGTTTTTTAATGTTAGAGTAATAGCAAATTTCGAGCTCGAATGTTTCTCACAGGTAAGCTAGTCTTATTATTACTAATAATATTATTCTAGCTTTTAACCGTCGCTTCGTTTGCGTTTATGTAGATTTCGACTGTCCTGGTAAAGGGACAACAAAGGCAGAGGTTAAATAGTTACAAAAGAAAAATACCATACACAATATACATCAGGAATACGTATAGGAGTAGAAGGGAAGTCAACAGCCGCAATTCTTAAGAATTCCCGTTCGAATTAGATCAACACTTCTTAAAGTAAGCATTTCTCTTAAAATCCCGATCCTCGTCAGATGGTGCCCGGTGTGCCACGCGGGTTATCTAAATTGCTCCACGCCAAAGTATATAAAGAACGGAGATTACGTGACGCACGTCCTTCTTGACCACCCTAGCACCTGAAAACGCAACATACTCACTCTCGTCTTTATAATAATATCAGTAAGGATTGTTATTGCGTAATCTTGATATTATTGTTACTGTTATATTAATATTAACCCAAGAGAACTCTCACGGGGCCCTAAGTCGCCCCAGTAACTTAAATTCTTCTATTTTCGACTGTGCAATTCAACAGATTTGAGCCCGAACTTCAGTAGCTTAGTTTCTGATGTTTTCTTTCAAGAACACCTCCCGGTAGTTAGCGTTTTTCAATTGTTGAAAAAACGCATTCATTTTTTGGAAGCAAATCTGTAATAGAAGGGCAAATCTAACTGGGGACCAAATAGAAAAAAAAAAATCTCTTGAGTTAAATGTAAACAATTTACTTTCAAGGTTCATTCCAATTATGTCTGTGATAAATGAATGTGAAATTTAATATAAGTATGTACTATGTGTCTTTTTCTTTATTTTTTTCTTTCTTTTTTTTTTTTTTTGAAATATATTAAGTATTTCTGAAATGTAAGTAATGTGTTGCAGTAATCAACTTAAAGTCTCCTAAATTGCTTTTTATATCCAATTTCTGTTTACAAATTAGCAATGAACTTTTGTTACAATGTTCATGTATAAATTGCATTAACCAAACATAAATAGATGGATTCATACAGTCACGCCGCGCGACCTTTAGTGTGCTGTTCAGCACGCGAGTTCTACTGGGTTAGTAGAATCATTGTTGTAGGTATATTATTAATAGTAATAATATTATCATTATTATTGCAATTACTTGTTTCAACTGAATCGGAAAACTTTATGACAAATAAAAGCAATTTTTTTTTTTTTTTTTTTAGTGGGAATCTGAAAAACCTTTTCTCAAGGAGTTCAAAGATGAGGATTGATGCAACTCACCTTTAAAGTGAGCGTTAACTCTTCTTCTTCGAGATTTCTTGACTGCAGTCTCATCGGCTGTCAGGACACAAAATGTCTACCTTCCAGTCGATCTTCACGGAGCGATTCGAAGATGTGTTTTCCCTCAGCGGTTCCTCCGTTTCCGTTACTAACTTTTCACTGTTGTTCGTGTCCCTCGTCCTTAGTCTTTACATCTACAGCTCCAGACTGAGACAGAAGGAGCCCCGAAAGCGGATCCCGGGTCCCAAAGTGAATGGTATCATCACCAATGTTATTCCGCTTATCAGCATTTTCAGAAATAATGCTGCGAGCAAGAGAGCCTGTAAGTCCATGTTTCTCTCTCTCTCTTTTAAAAGTTCTAATTTAAACTTTTTTCAGTCCATTAAATGGAACTGTAAGTTTCTGTTACAAACGATACACTGTTAAAAAAATTTCTGAATTTTTATGGTTAGAAGTATTTTCCACCTAACACCACTTTTTAGCTTAAAGCCCTTGGATGCGTCATACAAAGGCCGTAGAACGCGTGGTACGTTTTACCGGGGATGTTCCTGCGGTGAGCGTCAGCCCCATTCCCCTTTTATCAATTTGTATTATTAGCATTATTAATTTTATATTCACTTTAAAAGATAAATAACTAATGAGATCTGCCACTTCGACAGTATTGCAACTTTTGCACATTGGAGATAGACAGTAGGGTGAGCCGAAAAAACTTTTTTTGGAAATCTGTTTTTGGATAGTGCGGAAAGTTGCTATATGGACCCGTTATTACCCATAAAAAATTTCGCTAAATTTGTTTAATATTTAGCCGGCGCTATTTGACCTTGAAAAACTGAAAAAAAGGGCAAAAATGCACTTTTTTCAAAAAAAAAAAAAAAAAAAAAAATGGGGGGAGGGGTTAAAAATAAAAGTTTGAAGCTAGTTTCAGCAAACATTATAAGTATCTGTCAGTGAATTAGTTGAAATCCTCAAAGATTTTTATACATTTCGTAGAATATTTAGCTACGCTCCTTTAAGACTGACACATGGGAAAAATGAAAAAAAAAAAAAAATTAAAGTAGTTTCAAAATAAGTAAATACTGAAATTTTACGCAATACGTTTTTTAGAAAAAACAGTGAAAATTCAATTCAATTTTATGCGACATTTCGCCAATTTTAAAAAGTGCACACACTCAAATAAAAAATAGTTACATAAGATGCTAATTTTTTACTCTTCGGTTCCAATTGTTTCTCCTGGATAATAAACGGCGCTCAACTGCTTCTATTATTCCTAAGATTATGTTATAACTATTTATATATGTTTGACAAATAGAGCCCTTGAGTATTAAAAAAATGTGAATCCTCTGAAGTTTTTTAAACGGGAGCCGGACATTTCGAATGTCATTGCATGAAAGATGTTACGGGGCTGAAGTTTAGCACTGAAAGCAGGACAAGGGGTCATTGTTTTAAGCTATTTAAATCTCAGGCTAACATGGATGTTAGGAAAAATTATTATTTTAGCAGGGTAGTGGAACCTTGGAACAGTTTACCGGAAGAGGTGGTAATGAGCAAGGGAGTAGATAGTTTTAAGAGGGCCTAGAGCCTGTTGCTGGTCGTCACTTTTGTATTTGTATTATCTTTGTTTTGGTATACAACACGACTGTTATGTAGAAACCCGCGAAAAAGAAAGTAACGGGAGCAAGCACAAGTAGTCTTCTATTTGGATCTGTAAGAGATTTATCTCCTCCCGATGCTTGATTTCTTCCAACTTATGAGGACATTATCAGATGTTATCAAATCACTAAGATGCAAATAAAGGGAGAAGTAAGTAAGCAACCATCTTCAGCAAGTGTGGCCGCTGTAGTTGAAAAATAAGTTATTGATATTAGGGGGCGTGCTTCCCTTCCCCTTGTTTCGATAAGAAGAGTGATTGCCATGATTTCATCTTATTATTCTAAATATAATAGCGCAACAAAAAATGCTAAAAATATAAAGACGCAACTTTTACAATCAAAGCCGGGCAAATTTAAAGCAGAGGCTACGACTTTGTTTGACGTTTGTGCCTGCAAATGCGCAGATTTATATTCCTGTAATTGCAGAAAAAAAGCAAAAGTCCCTGATAGAGAAAAACAATTTCTAATTGATCAAAGGACAGTAAGAAAATGGCTGTTGGAAAAGTGGATAAGGTAACAAATAATGCATATTTCGCTCATCCTGAACAGCTACTGTTGACAATGTTGTTTGACTCAAGAAAATACATTCGGGGAATTAGCTGTTAGGTGCATTCTGAACTCTAGAAATAAGAAGACGAAGAGCTCGGGTGGTTACGATTTCTTAAGCGTCCTAAACTCAATTTTGAAGCCATTGATTATGTTGATTTAGTTCATTGTGCAAACTGTGTTGCAACAGAGCCACCTCTTACAATGCATCTAAAAGACCAACAATTGAAAGAAATGTCCAAAGAACAGCTTACAGCTGTTTCGAGAAATTTCCCTGTCACACGGAAGCTGTGAAACGTTGTGTGAAACTAATAACCGAAGCTGCAATATAAGTTCGTGGTGAAACTGCACAAGATGGATACATTCGTGCCAAACTTCAAGCTAGGAAAGAGCTTCCATCATTTGATAACAAGGGACAATATTATTCCAAAAAATAATATTCATTATGCATGAGGTATTATAAATCAAATTTGAAGATTTCTTTTTCAAAATTTTAATATCTTTATTTGTAATTCTAGAAAATGTATGATATTATTGCGTGATAATAATTACTATGATTAATAGTGCTATTTAATTAATTAGTCTATGATTTAATTTTGAAAAATAATTTTCACAATGGTTTTTAAAAAAATTAAATATTTTTTCGTTTTTCTCCAATTTTTTGATGTCCGAAAGGAGCGGTTAAATGCTCATTAAAATCAATGAAACATTTTATGGGCTCGAACTAGCTCATTATATAACATTTTCGGTGCATTCCGGCAAAATATTTGGAATTTAGTTTTTTTAAAAAAAATTTGACAAAAATTCATTTTTCTCATTTTTTTCGGTTTTTTAGTGTCAAATAGCGCCGGCTAGATATTTTTTAATATCCAAGAAATTTTTTGTGAGTGCTAATTAGCTCATCACGCAACTTTTGCGTGCTATCCAAAAATTGATTTCGAAAAAAAATTTTTTCGGCTTATTTCGGCCCACCTCAATAGACAGTGTCAGATTGAATAACTGCTCTGAGTAACACGATTTCTTAGCAAAAAAAAAAAAAAAGAAAAGCAAAAAAAAGGGGGAGGGAGGGAGCTTTTAGTAAAAAAAAAAGCAATGTCGAAGCGCAGTTTTTTTTAGAAATTTTAAACTGAAAAAAAAATTTTATTTGTTTAATGCAAAACAGTAAAAAAAAAAAAACACACACACACACACACACAAAATTTTTTCCATGAAAACGTTCTAAATTTGTTGACTGACAATGCATTAAAAAACTAGTTCTTAGAATTATTCCTTTATATTTTCATTATGTTCAACCCTCCTATTAATCTTTTATTTTATTTTTTTTTTAAAAAACCGTTCTTGTAATATTTTCTTACTATATGGTAAACACCCCAGTAGTGGCCAGTGCTTTATAGTGCCAGTGCTTTAATCCTATTTTTTAAAGTATAAACTTTTAAATGGCTACAACTGAAGCATCATAAAGCACTGGCTACCACTGGTGTGTTTACCTTAATTATTATTTCTTTGTACGCGATTGCTATTGCATACAAGTCCAGTAAAAATAAGAGTTTGTTAAACTGCACGAGGAGAAATGGATATATATGTATAGAAACAGATTTTCGTCCGCAGTTTTAAAAAAGCAAGTTAACTTCATAAAAATTGGACAAAACGTCGTTGGTAGTAAAAATAAAAAAGTTTCAATTATGACAATTTATTTATTTATTTACTTATTTTTTGTTAATCAGTTGTTGAGTTAATTTACAGGAGATACCACTTTAGCAAATTTATAGAAAACTGCTAAGGACAATTTTACAGAAGGCTAGAGTAAAGTATTGACCCTCTATTTTATTTCTGTTTAAAAAAATATAAAGAAAAAACATCATTCCAGTTAAAATTTACATCCTTCTAGAAGTACTATTATTCATGAGATGGTTGTTCTTGCTTAACACGTGATTTTTACCCTTTTCTATGTCTTCGATTCAAATATATTCAATGTTTTTCTGTGACTTTTCTTCATTTAAATAACCTCATTCATTTACAGCTCTGCTATGTGTATCCTTATTTTTGAAAATCGACAAATGAATTTTTGTTATGAATGGCTAGTTTCCTGTTTCTCTATGCATTGTATGTGTTATTCGAAAAAGTTTTCATGGGTTTTTACAATAAGTTGTATTTTCAAGGATAATTACGTATTTTTCTTGATTTGAATTATGATTATTTGTCCCTTATTGATATTTGTTACTTTTCATAAAGTAAAATGTTTTTTTTTCTGTCTTTAAAGGAAAAACTCCCGTCGTTCTTGAGAACCAAACAAAATTGCACACGTGCGTTAAGAAAATTTTTTAATATCTCAATAATCCTATGCATTAAGAATCGGGGAAAAAATTACCACCGTGAAAAGGTTGAGGGACAGTTTTAAACATAAATACCAAACGGTCTGAATGTTAAAAATCAAATTTTAAAGCCTCTCTCATTTTCCATTTTACGCTTAGAAATAAGTACTTTTATGGAGTTGATATAACTATAGTGGTTATTGTTGTTTTCTTATATTTCATTCCTTTAAAGTGAATTTCACTCCGCTTAAAAAGTCGTGGAGGGTTTTCAGACTTTGAAAAGTTTCTAGTTACATCTCTACGTATATTTTCCCCTATTTTCATCAATATGGATTCAATTACCAGAAAAGTATTCCAATAAAAATTTAAGAAAATAAGAACATTAAAATATTAATGCTAACTTTACAAATATTAAAACTGAGATTTTAATAATCGTAGAAAAAATAAGAAATCAGAAATTATTAAATATTAAATGCAATGCTTACTTGTTCAAAAATTCAAAAATATGCAATGAAGATAAGTTACTCGCGTTTCGTTGCTGTAAGGAAGCAGTTTCATAAACACATGAAATTGGAGTTGCGAATACCTTTACATAAACAGAAAAAAAAAAATAATGTTCTACAAGAATCCATAAAAATATAATGAACAAAATGGTTGAGAAAAAGATATAAGAAATTTAAAAAAAAAATACTCATATTAAACACGAAACAATAACACAATGGGGTTGTTTCCTTCAGTCAAAAGTACTACTTTTAGTCACGTGCGTTAAGAAAATTTTTTAATATCTCAATAATCCTATGCATTAAGAATCGGGGAAAAAATTACCACCGTGAAAAGGTTGAGGGACAGTTTTAAACATAAATACCAAACGGTCTGAATGTTAAAAATCAAATTTTAAAGCCTCTCTCATTTTCCATTTTACGCTTAGAAATAAGTACTTTTATGGAGTTGATATAACTATAGTGGTTATTGTTGTTTTCTTATATTTCATTCCTTTAAAGTGAATTTCACTCCGCTTAAAAAGTCGTGGAGGGTTTTCAGACTTTGAAAAGTTTCTAGTTACATCTCTACGTATATTTTCCCCTATTTTCATCAATATGGATTCAATTACCAGAAAAGTATTCCAATAAAAATTTAAGAAAATAAGAACATTAAAATATTAATGCTAACTTTACAAATATTAAAACTGAGATTTTAATAATCGTAGAAAAAATAAGAAATCAGAAATTATTAAATATTAAATGCAATGCTTACTTGTTCAAAAATTCAAAAATATGCAATGAAGATAAGTTACTCGCGTTTCGTTGCTGTAAGGAAGCAGTTTCATAAACACATGAAATTGGAGTTGCGAATACCTTTACATAAACAGAAAAAAAAAAATAATGTTCTACAAGAATCCATAAAAATATAATGAACAAAATGGTTGAGAAAAAGATATAAGAAATTTAAAAAAAAAATACTCATATTAAACACGAAACAATAACACAATGGGGTTGTTTCCTTCAGTCAAAAGTACTACTTTTAGTCACAGAAATTGATAGAATGAGTAAAAACAATAATATGTACCCAGAAAATACTTTCATTTTCCAAACAGTTATTTTTTAATTATTTTTTTTAAATGTCTGATTTTGAAAACAAGGCGTAGTCTTTATGGCGTCACACATGATGCAATTTGACCCATCTTTCTACCACGTTTCCACATTATGATAATCAAGAAGCGAATTAAATATTGCGCTCTACGCTTGCTATCAACCATATCGTTGCCAATACACGTAAATAAAGATGCGAATTAAATATTTTGCTTTCTGAATAGCTACACTGAATGGCATTTCATCATTTGTGATGTCCCACGACAGAAACGTAAACAATAAAATCGCACCGATTTAAGTATTTTTTTTTAAACATTATACTTAAATAAATAAAATTAAATAATATTTAAAAATTGGTCAGATCCTATGTTTTTAAACATGCTCTTTCAGAAAAAAATACTTTTAAAATTTTGGAAACGACTCCATTGTTATTGTTGCTTCTGTTTAGTAAATTGAAATGTTTTGTTAGCTTTAAGCGAACTCACACAACTGTTATTTAATTCATGTAATTGACAGAAATGTGTTATGAGTTTTAAGTAAATATACTTTTCTAGCAATTATACAGTTAAAAGAAATGCTTGACTAGTTAAGTTAATGTATCTTTCCCTCAGTGTTTTTCCAGGTTATATGTGGCTATTCCTATGTGTTTCGAAAGGAAGGAATGTGGCTATTTTGGGGAGGCTTAAAGAAGATTTTAATCCTCTACAAAGCGGAAACAGTAGAGGTAAATGCAATTTATATGTTCCTCTTGTTTAAAACACATATGGATTAACCAGATAATTAAAAGTTAGTAGAGTTTATTAATTTAGCTCTACAATTTTATTAGGTATCAGAAAACTACAGCTTTTACGAATGCAACACAACATACACACACACACGCAAAAACTAATCTATGGTAGATGTATTTATATTACCAACTACCGTAGTATTTTTCTAAAGCCTCTAAAATTACTTAATTAAGATAAATTCAGAAATTTAGATGACACATCTACCATAATTTTGGTTCGATTCATGTAAATCACAACTGTCGTCTTGTTTGAAGCAGAGTTTGGTTTCCAGCCGGTGGTACATAAAAACGTTGCATTTACTCAGCATTCATGTTAATATTATCACTGTGTATTTATGTAGATAACAACGTGATAATTCAAAAAAAAAAAAAAAATTTCAAATCTTAAAACTGTTATCAAGTTATCTGTCAATTCAGCTTCAAAACTGAAAAAGCAAATCGGCGCTACCCATGATAACGTTTATACACCGTAATGAAGACACCGTTCCCCCCCCCCCCCCCATTTTTTATCCCTTAATTTGAAACTAAATTAACTAATGTAACAGTGATATTTACAAAGAGAATAATGCTTGTTTCATGACATCTTCTAGTTTTGTTGATGACCATTAGGCACTCGCATTTGTCAAGTTCTTCCTACTCCAAATTTTTCATTCCTGATAGTTTCAAAACACATAAAAAAATTCAACATTTTTTGCTGTCTCCAGGTGCATCAGTTCCAAGTGCATCTCTCTTCACAAAGAAGGAAAAATTCCCTTGTTCATCTGTTGACAGTCTTTAAAGTGACGGAAAAACCTCATAAAAGCACTTTGTCAAAGAGAAAGATCATTCCCCATTTTTATTTATTTGTAGTTTAGTGTTAGATGTTTTTAATTTTTTGGCACGATGTGAACACGCATCCAAGTAAAAGATATGTAAATAAAAGTTTCTGATTCTTCTAATTGTAGAAACGTTTGTTTGAGAATACATATTTCTACCCTCTAGTGTTCAACTCTTGGCCCAGGTAATGCAGCTGGCTGGGAGTCAGAAAGCCAAGGTTTCTAAAGCCACCGTTGTAGTAGCTGCTTCGAGAAAAGATGAAAATATTGCTGTAACTCGGTGTCTAATCCTAATTTTTTTTTCCCGCAAGAAATTTTTTTCAAATTTTTGTTTCAAAAATATGGGGAAAGTAACTCGATGAAAAGTAACGAGGAGCTTTTTCTCAAAGTGCGTTCCATCGAAAACAAGTCTTGCATGAAATAAAATTTGTCTACAGTGCTGGCCAAATTATTAGACTAAGACTGTTTTAAAAGACAATTCTTCATTGATTACGTAACTATAGACACATTAACGAATAGTGAAATAATTATCTAATATTTAGTATGCATTACCTTGTTCTTGATGAGCATTTTATGTATTTTTGGCATATTTTTTACAAGGTTTACACCATTTCTTAACTTTTTTTAAAAAGGAGGTATTTTGAATACTATTATATATACCCACATACACACTCACTAATTACCTAAAACTAACTTCAAATATAACAGAGCACACTAATAAAAAAACTAGTGAACTGTTTAAGCTGATTGTTCCTGGTGGGTAGATAAACAAAGAACATAAACAAAGCACACAGTGCTGCCACCTGCAAGCATTAAATTGTGCTAAAATAACGTAATAATCAGTGTACAGTATGTACTGTACTTTAACAGTAAAATAAATAGTATTTTAGTACAAATAATGTACAAAGACAAAAAAAAAAAAAAAACAACTCTTTAGTCGAATAATATTGCCAGCACTGTAGTTAGCGCAGTATAACCTGTCGAAGTTCCTATTCGAGCGTCAAACAGTATTAAACTAAGCAAAACTATTTTATATTTTGTGTGTGTGTGTGCGATACTTATTGTAACAGTATTCTTATTTAATGCTAATAATGTGCTTTTAATTACAGCCAATTTTGAACAGTAACGAGATCTTGGGAAAAGGTTTTGAGTATGAATTTGTGACTCCTATGTTGAAAGAAGGACTTCTTACAAGGTATATTTCTATTACTTAGTAGTATTAATTGAACAAACGGTTCGTAAAAAGCAATGAATGTTAATGCTTCGCTTTACAAATAAAATAGAACAAAAGTTTGTTTAGTAACACTAGAGTTTCTCATGCTGTGCGTTTGATAAATTAAATAATATATGGTAAAGCGTGAATATCAATTAATATGGTTGAAACTATTTTTATTTGTGAACTTCAGATGAAACACATCGATACAAATTACCTCAAAAATACAGTTAGACTTAAACGTTATTCTATTTTGTATTCCTTTTCACAGCACCAAAGAAAAATGGCGTTACAGGAGAAAACTCCTCACTCCTGCGTTCCATTTCCGAATTTTAGATGAGTTCATTCCAGTCTTCAATGAGCAGGCAAAGATCCTGGCTAAAAAACTCGCAGAAGCTATGGAGACGAAACAATGGGTCAATGCTGCACCACTTATATCCCTTTGCACTTTGGACATCATATGTGGTAAGTGCGCATCTCTGATTATATCTATGATTTCTTCTGTTGATCAAATGGTTGTGACATTCGAAATTAGAATGTGAAATGTTATAGTGAAATGCATTCTGAATAATGATATCACCGGAGTCAATCTTTAGTACAGATTTTGAGTTATTTAGGAGAAAAAAAAGTTCGAATTCTGATGAGTGTTAGAGTAACGTACAAAATATTAGTAGGAGCAGGAACTTTTAACTCATGCTGAATTGAGAAAGCGAGAAGCAAAGGGATGTAAATTGTCTTTTTAAAGTTTCGAATAAGTCGCGTTTAAAGCTCAGATCTTGGGTAAGGTTTAATTTAATTTTTTTCTAAAATATGCTGAATACCAGCACACATCACAGCTATTAGTACCATCTTTTGCACTAACGCAGAGGAGAGTTTAGCCTACCACTTGTATTGATTATATCCAAATTTTTAGTTTCAGCGCTTTCATCTCTTTGCTTATCACTGCCTCTATTGTTTTTTAACCGATGCTCACATGCATAAGTACAAGATAAAACGGGAATTAGTAACTTCAGAAAGAATGAGAAATAATCCAACTCATGACAGGAAACTGTACTAAAATATTAATAATGGTTCTGTTCATTAGTGTGCTACAGGCAGAATCAACTTTTGCGTCGCTTCTCCTAGTGAAAGTATTGAACATTTAATGTAACATAAGTCAATGTATTCTATAAGTGATTCTTTTGTGCGAGTTTTATTCAATGACTTTCATTCCATTACTCATTATCTTCTTCAGACCTTGTACCAACACAAGCACTTTCCTTGACTTTTTTGGCCATACATTAATGTGTAATTTTTTATTTATTCAATGTGGTCTACATTTTCAAAGACCGTATCTTTATGACTGGTTTTCCCTGATATATGTTTATCATTGTTTACATTTCCTTTTTTAGAAACTGCGATGGGAACAAAAATCAATGCACAGATTAATAGTACATCACCTTATGTGCAAGCTCTTCACAGGTAATTTCTTCAAACTTTTACTTAGCAGCAAGTGGCCAGACGACACTCTTAATTCAGACATATAGTCACATTTTCATTTTTTGTTTCAACTTCATTCAGTATTTTCATTTAAAAAAAAAAAACTCGAGAAGGCACTACACTAAACGTATCTTTCCACTGAACGTTAATTATATACTGAACGTATCTCATTCGCTATGCTGAAAAAGGTTGCGTGCAGAAAAAGGTTTCGACCGGAAAATCGGCCTAAGACTGCGTTCTTGTTTTCATAAAAAGTTCAATTTCTGGATGAAGCGGCTACAAAAAATACAAATGGGGCTGTATGACTAAATTGAAAGTGTCCGCTTGCTGCAAAATCAAATGTTGAACTTTCAAATCTAACTTTACATATAGTTCCCGAAAAACCTTACTTCTTCAAATACCTTTTGCTAAAACGTTAAACTCAAAAGTGTTAGCTCTTCTTTGAAGTGAATGCAGTACTCAATAATGTTGATAAATAATTTTTAAAAAATCAAAAATTTTTGAATTTGGCGTTTTGAATAAAATTTAAAAACAGAATTATTTTTCAAAACGTTATAGAAAAGAAAAATTAAACACATAACTCCATATAATGCATATCGTCTTACGAGAAAAAATAATTTTTCAAATAAAAAACCGCAATCAAACATCGTTGTTTTAAATCGCAAGTGAAAAATGAGGTCCAGGTTTACATCCTTGATGGACTGTATTACAGGTCAGAAATTCTTTTGAAAAAAACATACATATATATATATATATATATATATATATATACTAGAGGACCCGACAGACGTTGTTCTGTTCAAACTTTGTAAATTGAAAATATAAAAAGAATCAACAAACTATCAAGCGTTTGAACCGCTCTGTTGAAAAAAAATAAGTAAAAAAAAATGTTTTAAGCTGCTGTGGTGTCAGAATGCGTATATTTATTACAACTTGATTTATCTAATGCCCACTGAGCAAATGTTTCATTAACTATTTTTTCTCCCGTACTTGATGGTTTGTTCCTTCAGCCATATCCAAAGGATAAAAAGCGTCCTCAGATATTAAGTATAAAAATCTAACTACCCATCTAGAGCAAACATGAAATCCCGCTGCAACATCCCCCATATGAAAAAGGATAAAACAATCGAAATAATATCGTTTAGAAAAATCACAAAGGTAAAAACAGTTCTCTGAATAAGTAAAATTCACTCATCCCTCCCCCCCTCTCCCGATGTAAAATAAACACATTCTTCAACTAAAATGACTAAAAACTCTTTAAAAACGAAAAACAATTATTTGCTATTTGAAATATTTCGCCAAATAAACAAAAAATACAATAAATTACATTAACAGTAGCTTTAAAATGTAAACAAATGATCACGGAACTCTATTGTTTATAGCCAAAGTCGCCACTCCACCACGTTACTATAATTCAGCCGATAATTGAGAGAAGTCAACTCCGACGGATTAGCGGTCCGATCTTTTGAACGAAAACCCCTTTTTAAGCTTCATATATTATTGGCTAATTTGTTCTTTCCACCAAAGATAAAGATCTTCCACTGCACTCATCTTTTGTGCACAGAACTACCCTGTTGTAATTTATCTGGACGAAAATAATATTTGTTTCGTCTTTAAATTCCATCATCTTTTCTTTTAATAACGTACTGATTAATTTGATAATCCTCAAAGTATTCTTGATATTGGTTCCAAAACTCAGATGGATTTGCGCCGAGAAACAAATGTTGCTTGGTACGGTACATTCTGATCATTTGGTTAGGAAAACCTAAAGCACCGATCCGGTCACATGGTTCAACAACGACGACAGAACACACGTTTTGCGTGAACCTGTTGTACTTTACTTCACGGGACCTAAAATCGTTGCTTTCAAGAGAAATGAAGGCTTCACTCTCTCTTTCTCGTTTTATCTATTCCCAATTGACATATCACTGTAGGAAATTTCATTATTAAAAGCAGAGCTGGCTTTCTTATTGTCCCTTGGCAACGGGTTAAATATTTATTTCAGTTCTCGCTCAACAATAGGCTAAAATAAATATTAATCATTTGGGAGTTATAACCATCCAATGTTTAAACTAATTAATTAACAAAAACGTTTCCGATTCGATCCATCGCGCTTCGAAATCATGCTTGCCACAACTTAATTACACACAAAAAATTTGATCAAAATCGCTCCAGCCATTTAAAAGCCTTATGGTGACAAACGTCCGCACAGAAGATATACACACACACACACACACACACATATATATATATATATATATATATATATATATATATATATATATATATATATATATATATATATATATATATATATATATGGGGGGGGGGCGGACTGGCTGACTTTGGCCCAGTCGGCAAAAGAATATTTTGGCCCACTTCTGTAAATTAGTGGAGCTAAGACATTAAACTACCACTAGTTCCTTTTTTTTAAGTTCCTAAATCAAGATTTAAAGTTCTAAAATAGAAAATTGTGAAGCTTAAAATATAGCTAACACTGACACATTTTTTATGTGCCTTGAAAGGATACTTATGGTTACAAGCCTGAAAAGGCACATCTTTAGGCTTCTGTACTGACAACATAGGAAGGACACGAGGAAAGAGATGAGGAACCAGGTAAATCCCCCCGGAAATTTTTTGAAATTGGTTGATCTATATAGGCCTAAGAAAAGAATCAGGACACAGGGTTCTAGTTCCCTTCCAAGCGATATTTTCAAAGTTGATGTCAAGAAACGCAATTTTACAATTTTCGGTAGCGTTAAAGGAGAGGGAAAACAAGGGGTTCCTCCACAATTTTGTTTTCTTAACATTTTTTTTTTCAAAATTGAAATCCATTCTAGTCTACCTTTGTTTAAAATAGAATGTCCGGGGCTCTCCCCAGAAATTCTCCGAAATGGGAAGTTTTAGAAATACAATTTAAGGCTACCCTTAGTAAAATTAATGGAACAGCATAGGGAGCTCTGTACAAAAACGTTTAGAGTTTGAACTATTAAAAAACACAAAACTTTGGCCACGTTTGAGAGAATAGGAGGGTCAGTGATTTCATTTGGAAGCATTTAAAAAACTGAAGTATACTTGACCCAATTTTAAACTACATTTCGTTACTATAGGGAATCTGGCGACTCTCCTTCGAAATTTTCCGACATTGAAATTTTAAAAATATAATCTTATAATATGTTTGGAAACATTGAAAGGAAAAGAGAAAGGTTTCCCCCAAGATTTTTTAAAAGGGCACCGTGCCCTTCCGCTTTTAAGCTAACCGTCGACCCGTGTCCTTGAAACGTCATTCTTTCGTTTCAATCATTTATCTACAAGAATCTGATTAGAATATATCTGAATGTTTTTTGCATTACCTTTAAACTAAACATCAAAAAGCTTTTTAATATTTTGAAAATAATTACTATCGAAAACACTTGAACTTTGTATGTACCTAGTATACCAAAAAGTAAAAGAAGCACCTTTTTTATTCAACAAAACTTCTCTACCCTTTTCTACCTTTTATCTGAAAGGCCACTGCCCCTTTTTTAATTTGAAGGAAACACTAGTTCTCTCTGGGCATTTTTTTCTTAGTTTTTTGAAAAAAATTTGAAAATTGACCTAGAATATTTTGAGTTTTAGCAATTTAAAGAGACCCCATTTTTTAAAGAAAACAATAACTAAATTTAAATATTTTTTTAAAAATATTTATGTTATGATTTTGCGAATCAAACTGATGGTGAATCAGTGAAAAAAATTTCGTAACTCTAAATAGTTTAATGCCATTTTTTTGAAAATGTGTCTCGGACCACCTTAAATCTGTAATACACAATTTCCTACTTGGGCAGTCCTTTATGCAAAAACCAAGAACCAGGTAAATCCACACTCACTCATTTTTGTTAAGACCAGTAAATAACATTAGTGTGCGATCGAAACGTTAATACCTTTTTCACATCACT
>NC_072731.1:126547513-126575068 GCF_026930045.1 Uloborus diversus | reverse complement strand
CGCGGGCTATCTAAATTGCTCCACGCCAAAGTATATAAAGAACGGAGATTATGTGACGCACGTCCTTCTTGACCACCCTAGCACCTGAAAACGCAAAAAACTCACTCTCGCCTTTATAGTAATATCAGTAAGGATTGTTATTTCGTAATATTGATATTATTGTTACTGTTATATTAATATTAACCTAAGAGAATTCTCACGGGGCCCTAAGTCACCCCAGTAACTTAAATTCTTCTATTTTCGACTGTGCAATTCAACAGATTTGAGCCCGAACTTCAGTAGCTTAGTTTCTGATGTTTTCTTTCAAGAACACCTCCCGGTAGTTAGCGTTTTTCAATTGTTGAAAAACCGCATTCATTTTTTGGAAGCAAATCTGTAATAGGAGGCCAAATCTAACTGGAGACCAAATAGAAAAAAAAAATCTCTTGAGTTAAATGTAAACAATTTACTTTCAAGGTTCATTCCAATTATGTCTGTGATAAATGAATGTGAAATTTAATATGAGTATGTACTATGTGTCTTTTTCTTTATTTTGTTCTTTCTTTTTTTTTTTTTTTGAAATATATTAAGTATTTCTGAAATGTAAGTAATGTGTTGCAGTAATCAACTTAAAGTCTCCTAAATTGCTTTTTATATCCAATTTCTATTTACAAATTAGCAATGAACTTTTGTTAAAATGTTCATGTAAAAATTGCATTAACCAAACATAAATAGATGGATTCATACAGTCACGCCGCGCGACCTTTAGTGTGCTGTTCAGCACGCGAGTTCTACTGGGTTAATATCATTGTTGTAGGTATATTATTAATAGCAATAACATTATCATTATTATTGCAATTACTTGTTTCAACTGAATCGGAAAACTTTACGACAAATAAAAGCAATTTTTTTTTTAGTGGGAATCTGAAAAACCTTTTCTCAAGGAGTTCGAAGATGAGGATTGATGCACCTCACATTTAAAGTGAGCGTTAACTCTTCTTTGAGATTTCTTGACTGCAGTCTCGTCGCCTGTCAGGACACAAAATGTCTACCTTCCAGTCTATCTTTACGGAGCGATTTGAAGATGTGTTTTCCCTCAGCGGTTCCTCCGTTTCCGTGACTAACTTTTCACTGTTGTTCGTGTCCCTCGTCCTCAGTCTCTACATCTACAGCTCCAGACTGAGACAGAAGGAGCCCCGAAAGCGGATCCCGGGTCCCAAAGTGAATGGAATCATCACCAATGTTATTCCGCTTATCAGCATTTTCAGAAATAATGCTGCGAGCAAGAGAGCCTGTAAGTCCATGTTTCTCTCTCTCTCTCTCTCTTTTAAAAGTTTTAATTAACACCGTTCAACAAATTTAAACTTTTTTTCAGTCCATCACTGTAAAAAAATTCCGAAACTTTACTGGTTGTTTCCGAGGAACGTTTCGGGATTTCAGAGGTTTTAACCTATTTCCCCATAAAATCCAGTATCTTCTCCAAAAAGTTTCCTGAATTGCTAAAAGATGCACAAAGGAGGACTTTCCACTGGTGTGAAAATTATTTTTTGCTACCAGTTTAAAGATTGACTGAGAGTGTTTATTAAATGTATCGGCTTTAGCTTGAGTACGGCTTGTCCGGATTGACTAAGTTCCCAAAGGGAACAAATAAGTCACTGGACAGTTGCAGCTTTGCGAAGCAGGAATTGCAGGCAGGACTATGCTTGGTTCTTGCTTGCAATTTTCGCGTGCTTTGGCCATGTTGCTCTAATGCTTCTGGAGCTTTCTTGGTAAATCAGGAAAGCTCTAGTCAATAACATTAAACTTATTTAATGTTTCTAGAAGAATCCTGAGACATTATTGGCTTTAACAGGGGAGATTTTCCAATAATCCAGAAAGTTTCAAGGACAATTTCAGAAAGGTTACTGACTTTTATCAGAAAACGTTCCTGATTTTTGCAAGATATGCTACTGGCTGAAATTGGGTACATCAGCTGCCTATTATTTTCCAGGAACGTTTCTGAATCGTTTTTACAGTGATTAAATGAAACTGTAAGTTTCTGTTACAAACGATACACTGTTAAAAAAATTTCTGAAATTTTATGGTTAGAAGTATTTTCCACCTAACACCACCTTTTAGCTTAAAGCCCTTGGATGCGTCATACAAAGGCCGTAGAATACGTGGTACGTTTTACCGGGGATGTTCCTGCGGTGGGCGTCAGCCCCATTCCCCTTTTATCCCTTTGTATTATTAGCATTATTAATTTTATATTCACTTTAAAAGATAAATAACTAATGAGATCTGCCACTTCGACAGTATTGCAACTTTTGCACATTGGAGATAGACAGTAGGGTGAGCCGAAAAAACTTTTTTCGGAAATCTGTTTTTGGATAGTGCGGAAAAGTTGCTATATGGACCCGTTATTACCCATAAAAAATTTGACCTTGAAAAACTGGAAAAAAAGGGCAAAAATGCACTATTTTCAAAAAAAAAAAAAGGAAAAAGAAAATGGGGGGGGGGGGGGTAAAAATAAAAGTTTGAAGCTAGTTTCAGCAAACATTAGAAGTATCTGTCAGTGAATTAGTTGAAATCCTCAAAGACTCTTATACATTTCGTAAAATATTTAGCTACGCTCCTTTAAGACTGACACATGGGAAAAATGAAAAAAAAAAAAAAAATTAAAGTAGTTTCAAAATAAGAAAATACTGAAATGTTTCGCAATACGTTTTTTAGAAAAAACAGTGAAAATTCAATTCAATTTTATGCGACATTTGTTCGCCAATTTTAAAAAATGCACACACTCAAATAAAAAATAGTTACATAAGATGCTAATTTTTTACTCTTCGGTTCCAATTGTTTCTCTTGGATAATAAACGGCGCTCAACTGCTTCTATTATTCCTAAGATTATGTTATAACTATTTATATATGTTTGACAAATAGAGCCCTTGAGTATTAAAAAAATGTGAATCCTCTGAAGTTTTTTAAACGGGAGCCGGACATTTCGAATGTCATTGCATGAAAGATGTTACGGGGCTGAAGTTTAGCACTGAAAGCAGGACAAGGGGTCATTGTTTTAAGCTATTTAAATCTCAGGCTAACATGGATGTTAGGAAAAATTATTATTTTAGCAGGGTAGTGGAACCTTGGAACAGTTTACCGGAAGAGGTGGTAATGAGCAAGGGAGTAGATAGTTTTAAGAGGGCCATTGATCTTCAATGGGGATTGTAAATTGACTAGGACCATTCTAGCTGGGCCCAGAGCCTGTTGCTGGTCGTCACTTTTGTATTTGTATTATCTTTGTTTTGGTATACAACACGACTGTTATGTAGAAACGCGCGAAAAAGAAAGTAACGCGAGCAAGCACAAGTAGTCTTCTATTTGGATCTGTAAGAGATTTGTCTCCTCCCGATGCTTTATTTCTTCCAACATATGAGGACATTATCAGATGTTATCAAATCACTAAGATGCAAATAAAGGGAGAAGGAATTAAGCAGAAGTGTGGCCGCTGTAGTTGCAAAATAAGTTATTGATATTAGGGGGCGTGCTTCCCTTCCTCTTGTTTCGATAAGAAGAGTGATTGCCATGATTTTATCTTATTATTCTAAATATAATAGCGCAACAAAAAATGCTAAAAATATAAAGACGCAACTTTTACAATCAAAGCTAGGCAAATTTAAAGCAGAGGCTACGACTTTGTTTGACGTTTGTGCCTGCAAATGCGCAGATTTATATTCGTGTAATTGCAGAAAAAAAAGCAAAAGTCCCTGATAGAGAAAAACAATTTCTAATGGATCAAAGGACAGTAAGAAAAATGGCTGTTGGAAAAGTGGATAAGGTAACAAATAATGCATATTTCGCTCATCCTGAACAGCTACTGTTAACAATGTTGTTTGACTCAAGAAAATACATTCGGGGAATTAGCTGTTAGGTGCATTCTGAACTCTAGAAATAAGAAGACGAAGAGCTCGGATGGTTACGATTTTTTAAGCGTCCTAAACTCAATTTTGAAGCCATTGATTATGTTGATTTAGTTCATTGGGCAAACTGTGTTGCAACAGAGCCACCTCTTACAATGTATCTAAAAGACCAACAATTGAAAGAAATGTGCAAAGAACAGCTTACAGCTGTTTCGAGAAATTTCCCTGTCACACTGAAGCTGTGAAACGTTGTGTGAAACTAATAACCGAAGCTGTAATATAAGTTCGTGGTGAAACTGCACAAGATGGATACATTCGTGCCAAACTTTAAGCTAGGAAAGAGCTTCCATCATTTGATAACAAGGGACAATATTATTCCAAAAAATAATATTCATTATGCATGAGGTATTATAAATCAAATTTGAAGATTTCTTTTTCAAAATTTTAATATCTTTATATGTAATTCTAGAAAATATATGATATTATTGCGTGATAATAATTACTATGATTAATAGTGCTATTTAATTAATTAGTCTATGATTTAATTTTGAAAAATAATTTTCACAATGGTTTTTAAAAAAATTCAATATTTTTTCGTTTTTCTCCAATTTTTTGATGTCCGAAAGGAGCGGTTAAATGCTCATTAAAATCAATGAAACATTTTATGGGCTCGAACTAGCTCATTATATAACATTTTCGGTGCATTCCAGCAAAATATTTGGAATTTAGTTTAAAAAAAAAAATTGACGAAAATTCATTTTTATCATTTTTTTCGGTTTTTTAGTGTCAAATAGCGCCGGCTAGATATTTTTTAATACCCAAGAATTTTTTTGTGAGTGCTAATTAGCTCATCACACAACTTTTGCGCGCTATCCAAAAATTGATTTCGAAAAAAAAAAAATTGTCGGCTTATTTCGGCCCACCCTAATAGACAGTCTCAGCTGACAGTGTCAGATTGAATAACTGCTCTGAGTAACACGATTTCTTAGCAAAAAAAAGCAAAAAAAAAAAAGGGGGGGAGGGAGCTTTTAGTAAAAAAAAAAGCAATGTCGAAGCGCAGTTTTTTTAGAAATTTTAAACTGAAAAATTTTTTTTATTGGTTTAATGCAAAACAGTAAAAAAAAACGAGCTGATGTGTGCCTCACATGACTTCCTTTTACTCCATTTTAATGTCATTTTCCCATTATTGGCAATTTTAATGTGATTCAATAGTTTAATCTCTAAATATTAAAAACGATGGCCAAATTAAAACCAGATAAAAAAAATCACCAAATTTTCCGCCAAGTTGGCGACAAAACTTGGCGACCAAAAGACTGGCGATATATCGCCAAGTGTCCGCCAAATTGTAACACCACTTAAGTTTGCATTGATATTAACAATGATTTCCCCCCAAAAAGGTGCAAAAGACCCCCTTAGGAACATCCGAAAGCAACCAAAAGGGGAGGTGCACAACTAGACCCCACTACGAGTCTATGTACCAAATTTCAACTTTCTAGGACATACCATTTTTGAGTTATGCGAGATACATACGCACATACGCACATACGCACATACACACATACGCACATACATACAGACGTCACGAGAAAAGTCGTTGTAATTACCTCGGTGATGGTCAAAATGGATATTTCGCGTGTCTATACATTCTTAGGCACTTTTCCGCATGTGGTCGAATCGAAAAAAAAACTCAACATTCATTTGGGGGTGAGCAAAATGGAAATTAAGGGCGATTTTTGAGTGAAAATTTTTTCGCGAATACAATACTTCCTTTTTTGTAAAAGGAAGTAAAAAACAACACACAATTTTTTTTCCATGAAAACGCTGTAAATTTATTGACTGACAATGCATTAAAAAAGTAGTTCTTACTTAGAATTATTCTTTTATATTTTCATTATGTTCAACCCTCCTATTAATCTTTTATTTTATTTTTTTTTAAAAATCGTACTTGTAATATTTTCGTACTATATGGTAAACACCCCAGTAGTGGCCAGTGCTTTATAGTGCCAGTGCTTTAATCCTATTTTTTAAAGTATAAACTTTTAAGTGGCTACAACTGAAGCATCATAAAGCACTGGCTACCACTGGTGTGTTTAGCTTAATTATTATTTCTTTGTACGCGATTGCTATTGCATACAAGTCAAGTAAAAATGAGAGTTTGTTAAACTGCACGAGGAGAAATGGACATATATGTATAGAAACAGATTTTCGTCCGCAGTTTTAAAAAAGCAAGTTAACTTCATAAAAATTGGACAAAACGTCGTTGGTAGTAAAAATAAAAAAGTTTCAATTATGACAATTTATTTATTTAATTACTTATTTTTTGTTAATCAGTTGTTGAGTTAGTTTACAGCAGATACCAGCACATTTATAGAAAACTGCTAAGGACAATTTTACAGAAGGCTAGAGTAAAGCATTGACTCTCTATTTTATTTCTGTTTAAAAAAATATAAAGAAAAAACATCATACCAGTTAAAATTTACATCCTTCTAGAAGTACTATTATTCATGAGGTGATTGTTTTTGCTTAACACGTGATTTTTACCCTTTTCTATGTCTTTGATTCATATATATTCATTGTTTTTCTGTGACTTTTCTTCATTTAAATAACCTCATTCATTTACAGCTCGGCTATGTGTATCCTTATTTTTGAAAATTGACAAATGAAATTTTGTTATGAATGGCTAGTTTCCTGTTTCTCTATGCATTGTATGTGTTATTCGAAAAAGTGTTCATGGGTTTTTACAATAAGTTGTATTTTCAAGGATAATTACGTATTTTTCTTGATTTGAATTATGATTATTTGTCCCTTATTGATATTTGTTACTTTTCATAAAGTAAAGTGTTTTTTTTTTTTCTGTCTTTAAAGGAAAAACTCCCGTCGTTCTTGAGAACCAAATAAAATTGCTCACGTGCGTTAAGAAAAATTTTTAATATCTCAATAATCCTACGTATTAAGAATCGGGAAAAAAAATTACCACCGTGAAAAGGTTGAGGGACAGTTTTAAACATAAATACCAAACAGTCTGAATGTTAAAGATCAAATCTTAAAGCCTCTATCATTTTCCATTTTACGCTTAGAAATAAGTATTTTTATGGAGTTGATATAATTATAGTGGTTATTGTTGTTTTCTCATATTTCATTCCTTTAAAGTGAATTTCACTCCGCTTAAAAAAGTCGTGGAGGGTTTTCAGACTTTGAAAAGTTTCTAGTTATGTCTCTACGTATATTTTCCCCTATTTTCATCAATATGGATTCATTTACAAGAAAAGTCTTCCAATAAAAATTTAAGAAAATAAGAATATTAAAATATAAATGCTAACTTTACAAATATTAAAACTGAGATTTTAAAATAATCGTAGAAAAAAATAAGAAATCAGAAATTATCAAATATTTAATGCAATGCTTACTTGTTCAAAAATTCAAAAATATGCAATGAAGATAAGTTACTCGCGTTTCGTTGCTGTAAGGAAGCAGTTTCATAAACACGTGAAATTGGAGTTGCGAATACCTTTACATAAACTGAAAAAAAAAAAATGTTCTACAGCAATCCATAAAAATATAATGAACAAAAGGTTGAGAAAAAGATATGAGGAATTAAAAAAAATACTCATATTAAACACGAAACAATGACAAAATGGGGTTGTTTCCTTCAGTCAAATGTACTACTTTTAGTCACAGAAATTCATAGAATGAGTAAAAAAAATGACATGGACCCAGAAAATACTTTCATTTTCCCAACAGTTATTTTTTAATTAATTTTTTTAAATGTCTGATTTTGAAAACAAGGCGTAGTCTTTATGACGACACAAATGATGCAATTTGGCTCCTCTTTCTACCACGTTTCCACATTATGATAATCAAGAAACGAATTAAATATTGCGCTCTACGCTTGCTATCAACCATATCGTTGCCAATACACGTGAGTAAAGATGCGAATTAAATATTTTGCTTTCTGAATAGCTACACTGAATGGCATTTCATCATTTGTTATGTCACACGACAGAAACGTAAACAATAAAATCGCACCGATTTAAGTATTTTTTTTAAAAAATATTATACTTTCATAAATTATTTAAAAATTGGTCAGATCCAATGTTTTTAAACATGCTCTTTCAGAAAAAAATACTTTTAAAATTTTGGAAACGACCCCATTGTTATTGTTGCTTCTGTTGAGTAAATTGAAATGTTTTGTTAGCTTTAAGTGAACTCACACAACTGTTATTTAATTCATGTAATTGAAAGAAATTTGTTATGAGTCTTAAGTAAATACACTTTTCTAGCAATTATACAGTTAAAAGAAATGCTTGACTAGTTAAGTTAATGTACTGCACAAAGATTTGAGCACTTGGGATACCACTATGTAGATCCCTGGGAACTGCCTAGAATTTCGGTTAGGCAACTGCTGAGATTTATTTCTGTTACTGGGCTCCTTTAGTAGTCTAAGCGGGGATAGTACAATAGACCTGTGGTCTCGGTGCTCGCGCTGTTTTCAAGCGCCCCCCCCCCCCCCTTTTCACTTCGTACTTCATACTTCATAAGTTAATGTATCTTTCCCTCAGTGTTTTTCCAGGTTATATGTGGCTATTCCTATGTGTTTCGAAAGGAAGGAATGTGGCTATTTTGGGGAGGCTTAAAGAAGATTTTAATCCTCTACAAAGCGGAAACAGTAGAGGTAAGTGCAATTTATATATGTTCCTCTTGTTTAAAACACATATGGATTAACCAGATAATTAAAAGTTAGTAGAGTTTATTAATTTAGCTCTACAATTTTATTAGGTATCAGAAAACTACAGCTTTTACGAATGAAATACAACATACACACACACACACACACACACACACACGCGCAAAAACTAATCTATGGTAGATGTATTTATATTACCAACCACCGCAGTATTTTTCTAAAGCCTCTAAAATTACTCAATTAAGAGAAATTTAGAAATTTAGATGACACATCTACCATAATTTTGGTTCGATTCATGTAAATCACAACTGTCGTCTTGTTTGAAGCAGAGTTTGGTTTCCAGCCGGTGGTACATAAAAACGTTGCATTTACTCAGCATTCATGTTAATATTATCACTGTGTATTTATGTAGATAACAACGTAATAATTCAAAAAAAAAATTACAAATCTTAAAACTGTTATCAAGTTATCTGTCAATTCAGCTTCAAAACTGAAAAAGCAAATCGGCGCTACCCATGATAACGGTTATACACCACTATGAAGACACCGTTTCCCCCCCCCCCATTTTTATCCCTTAATTTGAAACTAAATTAACTAATGTAACAGTGATATTTACAAAGAGAATAATGCTTGTTTCATGACATCTTCTAGTTTTGTTGATGACCATTAGGCACTCGCATTTGTCAAGTTCTTCCTACTCCAACATTTTCATTCCTGATAGTTTCAAAACACATAAAAAAATTCAACATTTTTTGCTGTCTCCAGGTGCATCAGTTCCAAGTGCATCTTGCTTCACAAAGAGCGAAAAATTCCCTTGTTCATCTGTTGATAATTTTTAAAGTGACGGAAAAAACGTCATAAAAGCACTTTGTCAAAGAGAAAGATCATTCCCCATTTTTATTTATTTGTAGTTTAGTGTTAGATGTTTTTAAATTTTTGGCACGATGTGAACACGCATGCAAGAAAAAGATATGTAAATAAAAGTTTCTGATTCTTCTAATTGTAGAAACGTTTGTTATTTGTTTGAGAATACGTATTTCTACCCTCTAGTGTTCAATTCTTGGTTCAGGTAATGCAACTGGCTGGGAGTCAGAAAGTCAAGGTTTCTAAAGCCACCGTTGTAGTAGCTGCTTCGAGAAACGATGAAAATATTGCTGTAGCTCGGTTTTCAACCCTATTTTTTTTTCCAGCAAAAATTTTTCTCCTATTCTTGTAACAAGAATGTGAGGAAAGTACCTCGATGAAAAGTAACGAGGTGCTTTTTCTCAAAGTGCCTTACATCGGAAATAAGTGTCTTGCATGAAATAAAACTTGTCTACAGTGCTGGTCAAATTATTAGACTTAGACTGTTTTAATAGCAAATTCTTTATTGATTACATAACTATAGACACATTAACGAACAGTGAAATAGTTATCTAATATTTAGTATGCATACCCTTCTTCTTGATGAGCATTTTAAGTCTTTTTGGCCTACTTTTCACAAGGTTTCCACCATTTCTTAACTTTTTAAAAAAGGAGGTAAAAAATTGTTTCTACTCACTATTATATATACTCACATACACATACTTACTAATTACCTAAAACTAACTTTAAATATAACAGAGCACACTAATAAAAACAACTGGTGAACTGTTTAAGCTGATTGAGGTTATGTTCCTGGTGGGTAGATAAACAAAGAACATAAACAAAGCACACAGTGCTGCCACCTGCAAGCATTAAATTGTGCTAAAATAACGTAATAATCAGTGTGCAGTATGTACTGTACTTTAACAGTAAAATGAATAGTATTTTAGTACAAATAGTGCACAAAGACAAAAAAAAAACTCTTTAGTCGAATAATATGGCCAGCACTGTAGTTAGCGCAGTATAACCTGCCGAAGTTCTTGATTCGAGCGTCAAACAGTATTAAACTAAGCAAAACTATTTTATATTTTGTGTGTGTGTGTGCGATACTTATTGTAACAGTATTCTTATTTAATGCTAATAATGTGCTTTTAATTACAGCCAATTTTGAACAGTAACGAGATCTTGGGAAAAGGTTTTGAGTATGAATTTGTGACTCCTATGTTGAAAGAAGGACTTCTCACAAGGTATATTTCTATTACTTAGTAGTATTTATTGAACAAACGGTTCGTAAAAAGCAATGAATGTTAATGCTTCGCTTTAAAAATAAAATAGAACAAAAGTTTGTTTAGTAACACTAGAGTTTCTCATGCTGTGCGTTTGATAAATTAAATAATACATGGTAAAGCGTGAATATCAATTAATATGGTTGAAACTATTTTTATATGTGAACTTCAGATTAAACACATCCATACAAATTACCTCAAAAATACAGTTAGACTTAAACGTTATTCTATTTTGTATTCATTTTCACAGCACCAAAGAAAAATGGCGTTACAGGAGAAAACTCCTCACTCCTGCGTTCCATTTCCGAATTTTAGATGAGTTCATTCCAGTCTTCAATGAGCAGGCAAAGATCCTGGCTAAAAAACTCGCAGAAGCTATGGAGACGGAACAATGGGTCAATGCTGCACCACTTATATCCCTTTGCACTTTGGACATCATATGTGGTAAGTGCACATCTCTGATTATATCTATGATTTCTTCTGTTGATCAAATGGTTGTGACATTCGAAATTAGTATGTGAAATGCTATAGTGAAATGCATTCTGAATAACGATATCACCGGAGTCAATCTTTAGTACAAATTTTGAGTTATTTAGGAGAAAAAAAAGTTCGAATTCTGATGAGTGTTAGAGTAACGTACAAAATATTAGTAGGAGCAGGAACTTTTAACTCATGCTGAATTGAGAAAGTGAGAAGCAAAGGGATGTAAACGGTCTTTTCGAAGTTTCGAATAAGTCGCGTTTAAATCTCAGATCATGGGTAAGATTTAACTCAATTTTTTTCTTAAACATGCTGCATACTAGCACACATCACAACTATTAGTACCATCTCATACCCTAACACAGAGAAGAGCCTTCCGCTTGTATTGATTATATCCAAATTTTTTGTTTCAGCGCTTTCTCCCCTTTGCTTATCACTGCCTCTATTGGTTTTTAACCGATACTCACATCCATAAGTACAAGATTAAATGGGAATTAGTAACTTCAGAAAGAATGAGAAATATATCCAACTCATGACAGGAAACTACTAGAATATTAATAATGGTTCTGTTCATTAGTGTGCTACAGGCAGAATCAAACTTTAGTGTCGTTTCTTCTAGTAGTCCAGGATCTGACAGCACTTCTGTAGGAAAGTTCGAGTAGGGAGAGTTTCTTTTCAAAAATGTTTAGTAGGTGCCCTAGAAAGTATTTTGGACTCGGGTGGACATCCGCCACCTGGTCACTTCTGTTATGACGTCATCAAAGATGGCGGCCGCTCGCTCTCATAAATGCTTAGTACTTCGATGGAAAGATTGAGTACAGAGAATTTTGCTTCAAAAATGTTTAGTAGGTGTCCTAAAAAGTATTTAGAGCTTATGTGGACATCTGCCATTTCGTATATTTTTCAGCTATGACGTCATCAAAGATGGCGGGCCCGCGCTTTCGTCCCCATATAAGCCCAAATTTATGTTAATACTTAACCAACAAAAATAAAAATGTGGCCAGTAAGTTACAATTAGTGTTTTTAAGGCGAATAGCAATGTATTTTTACATAAGGCGAATAGCAATGTATTTTTTATATTTTTTTGTTGCACTTAATAAAATTATATTTAAAAGGGGTTGTTACAAGTTGGTTGCAAGCCAAGGGCGCCCACATGCAAAATAGTAGGGGGGGGGCTCAGATATTTTCCCCATGGGTTAGGAAGGTATTTTCTCCATGGAAACCGATTTTAGGACAGATAAGAGTCATTAAAATATTTCATTTTTAATAACTTATTCATTAATGGCTGGAAAATAAATGTTTTTACATTTTTGCAAAGCAAAAAGTGCCAAAAGCAAGGAAGTTCTAATTTTAAAGGGGGAAGCCCCCCTTGCCCCCCTATATGGGCGCCCTTGTTGCAAACCCGTACTAATACACTTACAAAAAGAGCAACAGGTTACTTCGTTTGCTCTACAAGTACAGAAAGATTTGGCACATTTCAAGCAATTACATGCTCCAAAAAACTCGGTTGGAAATCTCTGTAAGTTCTTTTCTGGCATCAAATCATCATCTACCACTGCAAAACCAAATTCACAAGGATCTAAGTCAACAGCAACATCGTCAATACAATGTCGTTGTAGGTATGTGTAAAAATATGATTTTAATAAGTGGATCTTAGCACTTCTCCTAGTAGGCGACAAGTTATCAGTGTCAATATTTTTCGCATGATGATACAGCCATAACCTAAGTTCATCTAAAGATTTACGAAATGACCCTTTCCGCAGTACTTGCACTAAGTATTTTTCTGCAGATTTAAGGCTTTGCTCTATATAAATCCAGTCAGATGATACGCCAAATCTCTCCAAATACTCTACAGATGCACAATGAAGAGCAGATTTTTTGGTACGAAATTTACTTGTTTAATCTGATCCAGATAGTGCGTGAATGGGAGGAAGCAACGAACATAAGTTTTCACCTTTTTTTCACTGAATATCATTAACAGATAAGAATCGTGTAAAATCACCAACTCCAGTACGCACCCAAAGTTCCTGAACACCAAATCGTTGAAGAGTAAGATAGTGAAACAAAGTTAACACCATTATATCAGTGTCGGCGCTAGCAATAATGATTTTAGTGATCACACACAGGGATGCATGTTTTGAAGGAATCGACATTCTGAATTCAGCTTCCTCTACTGTCAGACAGTTTAATTCTGGGTTATTTATCTGTTTTCCACTTTGCACAGATGTACAGTTAAATATTACATCATCCTCTTCATCACCATGAAAGGCACTAAAAGTGTGGTTGGTATTATGTGGTGTTTGGAGTCAAAGAAACTGTCACTGTATCGGCAATGAACTTTTGCAGCATCAGTTTGTTTCTTGAAGATCCCTAAAAGCTGCTGAGTCGGACGGGCAATGGAAATATATCTTCTGAGATTTTGACCACATCTATAACGATGCTGCTACCTTGTCTTTGCACCCTTTCAGACTTTTTAGGAGAAAATTTGCGATAACTGTCAAAAATGTAATGTACTCTTCCACAGTTCTTGGCGATGCTCCCGATGTATGACGAAAAAGCTGAAATAGCTCCACCAAAAGTTTTATTTTCATTTGTCATAACCTTTCGTACAGAGTTCATGACGTCAACTATAAAACAGGTTTTATCGTCAGACTTGAACCAAGTATCATCACTGGTGCTACCACGTTTCCAGCTCTTTTAACAATGCACTTTTTTGTTATTTCACCATTAGCCCTTGGTCATTGAACAATGAACAGTTTTCAGATAGCTCATAACGAAAGAGCTCTTGCATGTCATACGAATGAGCCTGAGCTATTTGTATCATTCGGTGAGATGACTTGTTCGATATCTTTTTAGTAACTTTCCTTGTAGCACCTATAGTTTGCGCTTTGGTGCAATGAAATAGTGGCAACATGGCTTTATGGAAGGTGCTTGATATTCTTACTGTTTTGTCTTCGTATCGTGCTTTCTGCTATGTACAATACATCTCTTCGCCGGTCTTAAATAATTTTAATATTTTTTCCTTTGTATCTTGGGAAACCAGTGCTTTTGTTAACAGATTGTGCAATGGATTAGGAAGCATATGCATATAAAACGGATTACTTTTGTTCCCCTTCATGAACATTTCATGCACCTCTGGGGATGTCTTGGTTAGTCTCCTCATGTCTTCTAAATACAGAGAAAACTATCGCTGATAGTTGACACAGTCAAATACGGCAAATACTGGTTGAAGTTTCTGCACTGTATTTAAATTTAATTCTCAAAGACCTTGTCTATCTGAACGAATCAAATTTCTGAGAAGTTGGACGAGTTTCATAAAAGTGTCCCAGTACAAAAATTGCTCTGACATTTTCCTTCCTCGGCTGACAAATCTCTCAAAGTCTTTTCCCAAGCCAAAGAAATATTCTGCTGAATGTTCTGTAAGTTTTCAAACTCTGTAGCGTAGGACTCAATGGAACGTTCTTCAAAAAAGATTTCGCCTGCAATCTGAACATGGTTTCTCCCAACATGAACATCCCTTTGACACCTCTCACATACTTCTTTCCATGTAAAACCGATTGTAGCACATTTACTCCAAAGACTGAACATTCAATAAACACATCGGATATTCCACTTCCTCGAAGATATTTACCTAAACAACATAGCACAATTTTAGCCATATGGAATGCACCCAACACCAGTACAATATTTGAAAATTTTTCTGAATTGCTAAGTTGCACTTCGCGCGTGTAATAGCGTATACACCTTTGTCGCAGGTTACTGGTAAATAGTTTATCAGTAACTTGCCATCTTCACCTTTTCATTTTTCCTTCTCATTTTGAAGCTGTAAAAGAGGTTTCTTATGACAGTATTGCTTATAGCATGCATTATTCATATGGTAATACAACAAATCTTCCTCACTTAACGCGTTCAAACGCTTAGTAACTACGTCATTTCGCAATGGCCCTTATTTTTTCACAACCATTTTCTGTACTTATCACACTATTGTTGCTTTTATTACATATAATGCAAGCCTTTTCAACTGGTTTAAGGTCTCCTATGCTGTCTTTTGACACTCTCGACAATTTAATAATATCCATATCTCAATTTTACTTCGATAAATCTCGAACAAAAGAATCATTTAGATTAACAGCGTTTCATCATCTCAAAAACCACTGTCAATCTCACTCATAACACATATAATTCAATGGCTGCCAACTTACTACTTCGAAGAATAACAACGCGCTCGAATGTTATCTCTGCGCCGCCTACGCGCTTAAGTGGAGCGACTAATGAACATTCTGATTGATTAGTCACACCAGGTGAAAATGGCAAAAAAAAACATTTTTTTTACGTAAATAGTTTCTGAGTATAATTTTATACGGTTATTCAACGATTGACAGTTGAAAAAATAATTTTAAAGAATGAATTTTAAAAAAGGAAAATAAAAAACAATAAAATAAATTTTTTTAAAACTACGTTTTCGGGGAAACTTTAACACTGTAACTGAAAAGTAAACTACTTAATATAAATTAGTATAAAAATGTGCAAGAATTACGCAAAAAAGTCAAGTATTAAAATAAATATGAGCATTTATGTGATCGAGATGCCACCATCTTTGATGACGTCATAGCAGGAGAAGTGACCAGGTGGCGGATGTCCACCCGAGTCCAAAATACTTTCTAGGACACCTACTAAGCATTTTTGGAAAAAAATTCTCCCTACTCAAACTTTCCTACAGAAGTGCTGTCAGATCCAGGACTATAGTGAAAGTATTGAAAATTTAATGTAACATTAGTCAATGCATTCTATAAGTGATTCATTTGTGCGAGTTTTATTCAATGACTTTCACTCCATTACTCATTATCTTCCTCAGAACCTTGTACCTGCACAAGCACTTTCCGTGACCTTTTTGTCCGAACATTAATGTGTAATTTTTAATTTATTCAATGTGGTCTACGTCTTCAAAGACCGTATCTCTATTAATGGTTTACCCTGATATATGTTGATCACTGTTTGCACTTCCTTTTTTAGAAACTGCGATGGGAACAAAAATTAATGCACAGATTAATAGTACATCACCTTATGTTCAAGCTCTTCACAGGTAATTTCTTCCAACTTTTACTTAGCAGCAAGTGGTCAGACGACACTCTTAATTCAGACATATAGTCACATTTTCATTTTTTGTTTCAATTTTATTCAGTATTTTCATTTTCATTTTTTTTTTTTTTTTTTTTGGGAACTCAAGAAGGTTACTACACTGAACGTACCTTTTCACTGAACGTTATTTACACACTGAACGTATCTTTTTCACTAAGCTGAAAGGTTGCGTGCAGAAAAAGGTTTCAACCGGAAAATCGGCCTAAGACTGTTTTGGTTTTCATAAAAAGTTCAATTTCTGGATGAAGCGGCTAATAAAAATACAAATAGTCCTGTATGACTAAATTGACAGTGTCTGCTTGCTGTAAAATTAAATATTAAACTTTAAAGGCTAATTTTACATATGCACTCCTGTTTCTGAAAATTGCAACAACACGAAGAACTTACGCGAGTGAGCTGAAAATTGCATTAAATGTAAAGTAGGGCATGATATACAAATGATTAGAATTTTAAACCGGTAGCGCATGCGCATGCTGAGCAGCGCCCTCTGAACGGCGGATCGAACCGAATATAAATACACGGTTATAGGGAGGCGAGTGTTATTATCGGTGGTTATATGTTAGAGTAAACTTTAACTGAATCTTCACTATGCTTCTTCGACGAAAAGAAGCGAAATTTGAGCAAATTTCGGAGTTTGAACGGGGCAGAATGGTCGGCCTTCGTGAAGCTGAATTGTCTCATCGTGCAGTAGCCGCTCGTGTGCAGCATAACAGCAGCACAATCATGTGTGTCTGGAAGCAGTGGACGGACGAGGGTCGGACACCTGCGAAATCCGGGAGTGGACCCCGAAATGTGACATCAGCTCGCGATGACAGACACCTGGTGCGTATGGCGCTGACGGACCGCACAGCTTCTTCTAGACTATTGGCAGCACAGTGGTCAACACTACAGGTATTTCATTGTATGCTTCATCAATTCGGAGACATCTGCTGCAGCGTGGGCTGCGCGCAAGGATTCCTTTATACAGGATTCTTCTCATGCAAAACCATCGCCGCCTGCGGCTACAAAGGGCCAATGTGAATAGGAGCTGGCGTGCTGATTGGCATCAGGTCGTCGTTTCTGACGAATCCCGCTTTAATTTATGGCACCACGATGGCCGAATTCGTGTCAGGCGTTATGCCGGCAAACGGCACATTCCGGAGTGCATTATCGAGCGTCACAGTGAACGAACACCCGGAGCTATGGTTTGTGGTGCCATAGCGTATCATGGACGATCACAATTGCTACGAATTGTGAGCAATTTAAACAGTACCCGATACATAAACGAAGTTTTACAGCCCCAAGCTTTTCCTTTCCTGCAAGGATTGCCAGGGGCTGTATTCCAGCAAGATAATGCCCGTCCGCATGTCGCCAGGACTGTCATATAAAACCTTGATTTACAGCGGGTACAGTTTCTTCCTTGGCCTGCATATTCCCCGGCTATGTCACTGATTGAACATGTGTGGGATTTTTTTTTTATGGCGTCTCGTTTCTGATCCTCGTCCTATTGCTTCGACAGACGAAATTTGGTTGTTCATACAAACAATATGGAGTAGTCTTCCGCAGGCAGATATTCAAACTTTGTTTCACTCCATACCGGGTGGTGTAGCAGCTCTTATTGCGGCACGTGGTGGCCACGCAAAATACTAATTTCTATCTCTTTTTATTGTTTGTTTGATTTGAAATATATATATATATATATATATATATATATATATATATATATATATATATATATATATATGTATATGTATATATATATATATATATATATATATATATATATGTATATGTATATATATATATATATATATATATATATATATATATATATATATATATATATATATATATATATATATATGTATATGTATATATATATATATATATATATATATATATATATATATATATATGTATATGTATATATATATATATATATATATATATATATATATATATATATATATATATATATATATATATATATATATATATATATATATATATATATATATTAGTGTTTTAAGGAATGTTTTTTTAAAACGTTGGAGTCTATGAAGGTAATATTCCCCCCCTGAATTGACATGAGTTATTTTTAAAAAAATAATCTCAAAATCCTCTTTTATCACGTTTTGTTTCAATAAACAAACTGTAGTGAATATTTTGAAGTCATATTACTTTAAGTCACAAATTTTAGATGCCTTCAACTTATTTTACAACTGAACCATTTTTCCTTGTCTTTAGTTTTTGTACATCAGCAACTGATCGTCTGCTGAGACCTTGGCTGTGGCCAGACTTCATATACTATCGAACAAAAGAAGGGAAAGATTTCAAGAATTGTCTGCAAATCATGGACAGTTATGCAAGACAGGTAAAAGAACAAATTACAGTTGAAGACACTTGAAACTTGAACAGAAAACTCAAGCAAACGAGACTACTCCCCTATTTTTACTAAGATACACCTATGCGCATGAGCAGCATGAATTACTGCAGAAAAAATATTTAGAAATATTTGCTTAAATGATAGGTCAAAACACGACAGAAGATGTTTTTCGTCTTTCATCGAAGATTTTAGAAGAAATTCTAATATTTTTGGAAGGAGCATTGGAAATCATTATACTTTCGATATTCCTTACAATGTTCCTTTTTACGAGCAATACAAGCAACATTTAGTTACTTTTAAAATAGCTCTTGGATTAAATCTATTGCTTAGGCATTAGGCTAGACGTAGACAAACTCATGCTTTGCATTATGTAAAATCGGAATGTAATGAATGACTGAGATATTAACGAACAAGAATGAACGAGACAAGACTTTAAATCTTTACAAGACTTTAAAAAGTTTAATAGAAAGAAGAATTTGTTACTTATGAATTAATAGCAACATATTATTTAAAAAATAAGCAAAAGTTAAAATCACTTATTTCAGAATATTTTTTAACTCAAATTTTCCAAAGGAACCACTAAAAATGGCGATCTCAGGAATGACGTGTCTATACAAAATATTAGTTTTAGGCTGTCGAAAACATCAGAATGCACCGTTGTTACCTTGCTTTATATGCTAAATTAGAATTCTTCCTGGAGAGGGAAAACAATTAATTTGAATTTAATTAGTTTGTAACGGCTTTAACTTTTGATGTGTTTTTCAAACAATCGGCTCAAATTATGACTGTGTGCATTCAAATGAATAAGTTTTACGAGAATTTTTGAAGCAAGTGTATACTCTGCTGCATTATTATTTACTCTTTTTGTTTGTTAGGTGGTTGCCGAGCGCAAAGCGGAGAAATTGAAGGAACGAGAGAATATGGAACAAACAAAGGAAGATGAAAACTCGGAAGACGTTGTCGGACGAAAAATCAGACGTCGACAAGCCTTGCTCGACCTGTTGCTGGATTTGCACTTCAAGGACGAGTCCTTTACACTAGAAGACATTGCAGAAGAAGTTGACAATTTCATGTTTGCGGTAAAACTTTTGATTAACCACAAATATCAATCTTAATATATAAGAATCAATGTCCTGCATAACATATATATATATATATATATATATATATCAACGCACAGCCGAAACCGATGAAGCTTCAGACCTGAAATTTGGCAGGCATGTCCGCATGATTACAAAAGTAACCACTAAGAAAGGATTTTTCGAAATCTCAATTAGTTCGGGAGAAATTAATTAAAATCCCTTAATTTCTGCGAAATTAAAAACCTGTCATTGAAATTCAAATCCCTTATTTTCGAAGGCTTTCATCCATTCAAATCATTATTCAGTACTTCATCTCAACTTTTGGTCGATAGCGAACTATAAATTTGAAATTGTTTTTGTTTCTCACGTGATCCTTCGAGGCTTTTCTCAAGTCAAATCATAATGTTTCTGTCTTTTGCTTTTATTTTTTCAAAACTAGAAACGAAGTTTTTAAGAACATCCTCACAGGCGGACTATCCTTTTAAATTTAGAAGAGTGCAGTTTCCTGTTAAAGTTTGCTTTGCAATAACCATTAATAAGTCACAAGGACAGACATTAAAAGTAGCAGGGATCGATTTAAGAGAAGAATTTTTTTCACACGACCAATGTTATGTAACTTGCTCCAAAGCCAGTTCATCAAGCAGTTTAATAATTTTAGCACCAGAAAAAAACTAAAAATGTTGTATACAAAGAAGTTCTAGCTTAAACATAGGCATAACAATAAAATGTGGATGACCTGTGTTTGCAAAGATAATCGATACTTTAAAAGGATCGTTAATAGCAGTTAAAGATCGGTTAAGGACAAGGGCATATATATAAGGACTCCAGGGTCCCCGGGATCCTCCCCAAATTAGAAAAAGTTATAGGTAATAAGTAATTATTATAGGGGATTTTCGAAACTAGGTGCACCAAGCACGGTTAACCCCTGCTAATTCCATTACCCTAGCAATGCCGGGTACGGGAATGCTAGTTTATGATAAAATTTAAACAATTATATTATATCGCAATTATTGTGACATGAAGTTATATTACACTAGCTTTTACCCGCGGCTTCGCTCGATTGTCGATAATTCGATAGATTTTGTCAATCGATTCATGCCAACATAGACAGTGGTCAAATACTTACAAAAAAAAAAAAAAAAAAAAAACCTACATAATATAAATCGAGAAAATGTATAAGAGTTTGCCATGGGCCACTCTTAAAAACTCCCATTAAAATAAGGTTAACAGTTCTTAAATGAAGTCAACATCTCTCTTGAATTCTGATCTCCGTCAGATAGCACCCTATACTACGCCGGCTATGTAATTTGTTGCAGAACTTTTTGAAAGAGAAAGGAACGGAGATCCCGCGACATATGTTCTTCCTGAATAAATAAGGAGAAATGCGCCTAAAATTTGCAAAGGCAACAGTCCGAAAATGGAGCCAACAATCACTACAAATCCTTATTTCAATATAAATTCTAAAATGTCTCTACAGAGGGAGAACATCAAATCTTTAAAATAACCATCAAAAGGAAGTCAACAGTTTCTAATAAATAACGTCGACGGTCCATTTAAGACATATAAAAGATTCAGAGTAAAAATCCCGGAAAAATCAGAATAAACACAACAGTTTTTGAAAATTCCCGTTTAAATGAGGTCAAAAGAAAAACGTTTTCTAAAATCCCCATTAGAATAATGACATTAGCCTTTTCAAACAATAATGATCTCCACCGAAAATTTCCATCACGAATAGTTCCGGAAATTTTCACCAGAAAAGATTAAAGAAAAAAAACCCCTTTAAAATAAGAACAGATTTCTCCAGTGTTGCCATTAGAATAAGGACATTAGTCCCATGAAACTCTAGTTAGCATCATTAATCCTCAAAAAACAAAGATGACCATTAAACGTTTCATAAAAACTGAAAATTATTCAACAATGCGCTAAAGCCAAAGTGGTAGCTTGGCGAGACTAGAGATAAAAAATATACTCGGCATCCGCTAAGTAATGTACATTCAAATAGATTTTTTTTATATTATTTGAACGTTTTGTTTTATGTATTTGGCGGATTATCTTAAAATTTAATATTGAATATAATAATATTATTACATTAATTGATTTGGCGGGTTTTTTAAACATTTTAATGCAACTTTTAAAAATGCTTGGTCGCCAAGATTTTTGATGTTTTGTCACGACCTTGTTTTCGTAACTCTGCCCACTAAATAAATTAATAAAGCCATTTTTGATCCATTTTCTATTTTTGCAATTTAATATCATTTGAAGCCGCGCTAAAAAGCAAAATACTCCTCCAAATCGACTGTTATTTGTCAAAAAGAAAACATTACCACACATTCACCGGAAACTTGCCCAGTTTATGATACTGCGTAAAATATTTGCATATTCTGGTATAATTTTTTAAACGAAGGAGATGATCTGCTCCTATTTGGTTTCTTGGCGAAAAAAAAAAATCTTTTCTTGACTTGGGGGGGGGGGTGGATATAATTAATGGCTTGCTATACTTATTAACCGGATTTTTTTTACATTATATCGAAAATGTTAAACTTGTCTTTTTTGGAACGCATCAAAAGTTTTGAAAAATTACTGCCATTTTCCAAGGTTTTTTTTTTTTTTTTTGCAAGTCTGGGATTGTACTTCGGTTGATTGAGACTTTAGTAGGCAAAATTCGGGAAATGAACATTTTTTCATACATCCACAAACCTATAAAACAATTCTTCGGCGACAATTGAAAAAATTGCCAAGAGAACTTATTTCTGAAATCTTCCCTCAAGTTCCACGAAATTCAGGGTTAACCAAGTAATACGTAAGGTTCAAAAAGCAAAAAATGTTGATATACCATACTTTTTTTTAAAATTTAATATTCGTTGAAGACTTTCCTTTCGTTAAAACGCTGAAACGGCAAGCCTGTTCTGGTGAATTAAAGAAATTCCAGTCAGTCATTATTAATCTGGAGCAAGACAAACCTATGCAATTTTTTTTAGCGATTTATACTTTTCAAAACTGTTGCAATTTAATGCTAAACTATGTTACATCTAATGCACACCGGGTAACGAATTAGAGCCAAAAAATAGCTTGTACCAGACTCGAGAATTTAATTCTAAAAAAAAAATATTCATGCACTTATTTTAAGCAAATCATTTCATTTTGGCGTCAAAATGACTACCTGTCTTTGTGAAAACACGTAGCAATACAAAAAACTCCAGGTAAGCCTGGTTTTACACTCGTAATATGAAAATACTTCTTTCTGTCTTCGGAACTCCAGCGCTCGAATACGCTACCTTGCGGTGATTTACAAAACTGCAAATGAAACTTAAACATTGCCACGTTGCGTTCCACGTTTGTCAGTTGACGTAAACACAAGCAGTTTGTTCTGAGTATTTATTAACGCTATCGATGTGTCTTAGTTTGCTTTCAGCTACAGAAATTAATTCGTCCCTATTCTCGAGCTTCTCAAAATAATGTTAGTTTTCATTATTTCCTTAATAATTGGTGAAAGCGAAAATTCTGGATTAACAAACTTGGATAACGTTATACAAAGTAAAAAAATTTATTGTTTTGTATGAATTTGTAAGAATATGGGGTTTTTTTTAATCTGAAATTAATTAAACTTACCATATTTTACAGCAGCATTTAGTTGGAATGGACAGTATGCAAAATATTTTCTTGAATATATTATCGTAGAACAAAATGAATAACCGAGAAAGAATTTACTTTATTCCTTTTATTCTCAGCTGAAAGGTTTCGCCAAATTTGTTTAGGGTTATAGTTTTAGTATAGTGCGAGCAAAGTAGCCTTGGCGAGATTTCGCGTTTTTAGTTAAACCATTTTTAATTTTTATCATGAGTGGAATAAAATGGTAGTAAGATTACATAATTCGATAAGTGAAAGGAAATAATGGTCAATCAACTGAAAAGAAAACTACCACCATATATTCGTGAGAATTTTGTTGATGATTTGCATAACATGACACAATTAAATCGTAACTCAGAAATTAGAAAAATCGAAACAGAAAATTTTTAAATGAACCGATTCGGGAATTCGAGAGAAATAACTCAGCTACAAATGGAAAAAAAAATAAGCGCTAGCCAAGCAAGGCAAAAAAGTATCATCTTGTTTCCATAACAATTTGTAATGTCACATTGAATTTTCTGGCATTAATTGTTATTCTTGTCAGGCCACAATTATTATTTAGTTTTATCAAGAATTGATAAATATCGAATTCAACATCGTGGAAATAGCTGCTTAGAACTACGAACAACGTAGTTTGCATTAATCTTTGACGTTTAGTAATGCTTCTTGAATTCTCATTTCTTTCTACGTGGGCCAGAATATCCACAAGACTTTGAAAATTAATTTAAAAAGAATAAAGCGAAAAAATCATACGTACGAACAAAAATCACAACATTTTAAGCATTTTCTTCGTTACCATGTGCGTTTGTTTTAGTTTTCAATTCCGCCATTAGACAGTGACTTCAGTGCCCCCTATAGTTCGTTGGAGTTGCGACTTTGCGAAAACACTTCGCAATATAAGTCCAAAAATCAAGATGAGCCTCGTTTTGGATTATGAAATTAACTTAAAATGACGAATTAGGAGATGTTATAATTTGCAAATCCAACGAACTATAGGGGGCACTGAAGTCACTGTCTAATGGCGGAATTGAAAACTAAAACAAACGCACATGGTAACGAAGAAAATGCTAAAAGTGTTGTGATTTTTGTTCGTACGTATGATTTTTTCGCTTTATTCTTTTTAAATTAATTTTCAAAGTCTTGTGGATATTCTGGCCCACGTAGAAAGAAATGAGAATTCAAGAAGCATTACTAAACGTCAAAGATTAATGCAAACTACGTAGTTCGTAGTTCTAAGCAGCTATTTCCACGATGTTGAATTCGATATTTTTCAATTCTTGATAAAACAAAATAATAATTGTGGCCTGACAAGAATAACAATTAATGCTAGAAAATTCAATGTGACATTACAAATTGTTATCGAAAGAAGATGATACTTTTTTGCCTTGCTTGGCTAGCGCTTATTTTGTTTCCATTTGTAGCTGAGTTATTTCTCTCGAATTCCCGAATCGGTTCATTTAAAAATTTTCTGTTTCGATTTTTCTAATTTCTGAGTTACGATTTAATTGTGTCATGTTATGCAAATCATCAACAAAATTCTCACGGATATATGGTGGTAGTTTTCTTTTCAGTTGATTGACCATTATTTCCTTTCACTTATCGAATTATGTAATCTTACTACCATTTTATTCCACTCATGATAAAAATTAAAAATGTTTTAACTAAAAACGCGAAATCTCGCCAAGGCTACTTTGCTCGCACTATACTAATACTATAACCCTAAACAAATTTGGCGAAACCTTTCAGCTGAGAATAAAAGGAATAAAATAAATTCTTTCTCGGTTATTCATTTTGTTCTACGATAATATATTCAAGAAAATATTTTGCATACTGTCCATTCCAAATTAATGCTGCTGTAAAATATGGTAAGTTTAATTAATTTCAGATTAAAAAAACCCCCATATTCTTACAAATTCATACAAAACAATAAATTTTTTTACCTTGTATAACGTTATCCAAGTTTGTTAATCCAGAATTTTCGCTTTCACCAATTATTAAGGAAATAATGAAAACTAACATTATTTTGAGAAGCTCGAGAATAGGGACGAATTAATTTCTGTAGCTGAAAGCAAACTAAGACACATCGATTGCGTTAATAAATACTCAGAACAAACTGCTTGTGTTTACGTCAACTGACAAACGTGGAACGCAACGTGGCAATGTTTAAGTTTCATTTGCAGTTTTGTAAATCACCGCAAGGTAGCGTATTCGAGCGCTGGAGTTCCGAATTATCTCTCAAACTTCGGGTAAAGATAACCTCGTGCAGTTTTTCAAGGGCTTTAACATGATGCAAAAACCTTACAGCTATGACTGTTTTTAATCACATATTCGCAAATTTATGATTTTATTTAAAATTGGAATAAAAATCATGGAATACTTTTTGTCAAAATGAAAAGTACCCTATGTTCACCCCGGCACCCATAACAACGTGTCTACAAAATTTCATGATGGTCGACTGGGTAGTTAATGCGTGAAAAGGTAACAAACAAACAAACAAATAAATAAACAAACAAACAAAGTTACTTTTACATTTATGATATTAGTAGGGATAACCAAGAAGAGTTCCACTCTTCAAATAATTGTTTCTAAAAATATAACAGGTTTTGTACATGTCATGTCAGAACACGTGAAAAACAAAGAAAAAATAAAAGCAGTAAAATACTTAGAGAAGTCGAACGCTTTAATGTAGAGAGAACATTAAAGATAAAAGCTGAATTTCTGATACAAATTCCTAAATTTATGGAGAGTTCGGTTTTTCAAGTAAAGTTATCTTTTCTTAATTGGTGAAACGACGTATATCCTCAGAGCAGTTTTCTTTCAATGAAATGAAATAGCAGTTGAAGTTAAAGAACAATATGTCGATAACTAGGTCCGATGGCTTACAAATATTTCAGTTTATTGTTGATCTGCTTCAAAGGAAACCTTTTTTTGTTTTGCGTAAGATATTTTCATCAGGTTTGTTGCCTTACACAGAAACTAATTTTGGCACTTAATTAAAAAAAAAAAAGTATCTTTCTGTTGGTTTTATGTAATATTTTAGAGTCATTTACAGTCATTAAATAGCAAAAAAAAAAAAAAAAAAAAAAAAAGAAGAATATAGGTACAGTACCCACGCCGCCTTTTTTAGGCTTACAAGTAACTGCTTTACCAATCCCTTTTTAATGCATAAAGTTGTAAACGTTTTAGCATAAATATTCGGTACTAACGTAGACACCACAGTTCATAACATTGTACACTGATGTGTTGAAGTTTTGTGCTACAAATATGATACTTTTTTATCAGTAATTATTTTAGTAACTGATAAAAAAAGTCCTCAATATGTTTAGAAAGTCAAGTTTTTTAAAAAACTTTATTTATTTAATTGCATTAATCAAGCTATTTTTTACTTATTTATTTTCTATTTTTATTAATTTAGTTAATTAATTAATGATTTAATTATTTTTATTTATATTAATTAAGATGTTTATGTTATTTATTTATTGCCAAAATAAGTTTCTCTTTCAAATCTATCACTGCCCCCGATGAGGTATCAACAAAGTAACAAAAAATCAATCGTATTCGTAATGCATATTAAATGCATAAGCGAGAGTAAGTTTTAACTATATATTAAAAATGTTCTTAGGGACACGATACGACTTCTTCTGGACTCGGGTGGGCATTCTACATGCTCGGTCTCAACCCCTCCGTACAACAAAAGGTGCAACAAGAGTTGGAAGATGTCTTCGGGGAAGACGTTGAGCGTCCCATAACTCTGGAAGACATTAAAGCACTTAAATATTTGGATTGTGTCCTCAAAGTAAGAACATTTGCTTTTTACTTCGCATCTCAAGTACTAATTCAGAAATTATTTATCATTCAAAACGTGAGCTTTTTTGAATGAAATTTTCGTATGATCTTGAAGTTTTGTAACACAGTGTTTCGTAATATCGAAAATGTTCGAAAGGTAAGAAAGCTGTAATATGGATAATCTCATCATTATTTTTTAACTCGAGTAAAGTCTTCCTCTTTTACCAGACACTTACCTCTTCCCGAATTTTTAAAAGAGGTAAGAAAACTAAAGAGGCTTTGTTCCTGATTCCAAATAACGTTTGAGACCATGAACAAACGTTTTGTGTCAATATGAAACATTTTGTAGCACTACAGTGCAATACTTATCAGCAACTAATACGTGGC